>NC_068382.1:4976246-5111246 GCF_023724105.1 Carassius gibelio
CTTTTAAATTAAATGTTCCCTCCTGGTGGAATATACTGCCCAACTCAATCGGAGCAGTCCTTAGGCATCTTCAAGAATCGGCTTAAAACACATCTCTTCCATCTTTATTTGACCATCTAACTCTAGCACTCTCTGTTCTAATTATATTCTTAAAAAAAAAAGTATAACTAGCTTTCTAATCTTTTTGTATTCTATCTGTTTTCTTTTTATTTATTAGACAATTAACAAAAGCACAAAAAAGACACTAGCTTGATCTATTCTTTTTCTATTCTGTTTTTATTTTATTTATTATATTACTTAAAAGCCCTTGCTATGTGTACTGCATTAGGCAAACTGAGACTTGTTATAGCACTTATATATAATTGCTCTTTTGTTAGTTTTGATTGCTTCCATGGTCCACATTTTTAAGTCGCTTTGGATAAAAGCGTTTGCTAAATGACTAAATGTAAAAAAAAATAAAAAAAAAGGACTAAATGTGATTACTGTGTCTCCTGATACAGAAGCTCTTCTGGAGCAGGCTATGATTGGCCCGTCACCCAACCCTCTGATCCTGTCCTACCTGAAGTATGCCATCAGTTCACAGGTGAAAATATAAGTCATATCAGTAGCCTAATAAAAGCTTTTTTATTTGGCATGTTGATTATTAAGAAATGCTTTCTTGACTTATCATAGCTTGTTATTTGCCATATTTTCTTAATAGCACGTTTTTACAATGCCAGGAACTGTAAACTTGTGCATCACTACACCAATAGGTGTCAGTGTGTATGTACTATTGGTCCAGCACAAGTTCTTGACTTGTTTTTAAAGACATGATTTTCTGTCTCCCACTTGTAGATGGTGTCATATTCTAGTGTGCTGACTGCAATCAGCAAGGTATATGTTTTTTTTTTTTTTTTTTTTTTTTTAAATTTTCACTCAATTGAATTTTAATAATAACCAGACTATGTTAATTTGTTCACCCACAGTTTGATGACTTTTCACGAGAATTATGCATCAAATCATTACTTGAGATTATGGATATGTTCTCAAACCGACTCAGGTATCCATCTGTCAAATAGTTGCATCTTTCCATGCAAAAGTCATTGAGATGCAGTTTTTCTAGGATGCAGGTAATATGTTTTCTCTCTTGTTTTTTCCACCTGAAGCTGCCACGGAAAGGCAGAGGAGTGTATCGGGCTGTGCCGTGCCATGCTGTGTACCATGGTTTGGCTCCTACAGGGCTGTGCGTGGTACTGTGAGAGACTACGGGAATCCGGCGCTCTGCCTGTGATAGAAAACAGTTTGAGAGCCTGCCTGGGGCGCATGACCAATCTGTTACACAGCACCAAGAACAGAGCCCTGGTGCACATCGCACGCCTGGAGGAACAAGGTGTGTGTATTTATTAAGGATTTACAATAATAATTATCTTCATAACATTTTTACAAAGGTTTTGTTGCTTTTATAAAATTAAGAAACATTGTGCATAATGCTAATTCACCTTATTTGGTGCTTTTTCATTCATGAATGAATGAATCAGAATCACGTTTATTGTCAAGTACTGTATATATACATGTAAGAGGAATTTGTCTTGTTAAATTGGTGCTTGACAAAGACAAAAACAAGAACAAGAGTCTCAGGAGTGAATAACCAGCGCTCCCTTACCGCTGTCAATAACATGACTGAGGTGAGACCCTTGAGCAAGGCACTGAACCCCCAACTGCTCCCCAGGCGCCGAAGCAAGATGAGTGTGTTCCCGGTGTGTGTCATGTGTTCACATCTGTGTGTGCGCACTTGGATGGGTTAAACGCAGAGCACAAATTCCGAGAATGGTTCACCCTATTTGGCAACACGTCACTTTACTCGCTCACTCATTCAAATATCTAAATTGAACCTAGAGCACACTGTTTTCCTAAATGTATGTTGAACTGTACATGCAGAGATGTTTTCGATTTTCAATTTTCAATTGCTTGTGTGAATACAGTGCCATGCTTTGCTTTGAACACAGCACATTACTTTTATTTAATTAAATTGGAGGAGCCTTTGATTTGATAATCAGTATTGATTGGTAGATTGATTGCTTGATTGATTTTCGTCAATGCTCTGAAAAATTTTCTGAATGTAAATTAATGTTACACTTTCATTTAATGTTGACCCATTTTCCAAGCACAAGTAATAACAACAAAATAATTTATTTAATCTAAAACCACTAGTTCAATAACACTTTGTATATTATATTAACAATGTATTCAATCTAGTATTTATTCAAATTACCAAATGAGTGTATGTTTTGTATGTGTTTTCTTTAATGTAAAACTAGCCACAGTGTCATTCTAGACAAATGAGTAATTTATACACTGTTTAATCTCGAATTTCACAATATTTGCATTTATTTTTGTACTGTGGTTTTGTCATGCAATTTTTGAGTACAGCATACTGCTGTTTATTGCGTAATGCCTGCAGTTTCACAGGACTCAATAAGTAGTCATCTAGTATTCCATTCCCAAAATAACCTGTAATGCGCTTATTAATCAGTGTGACTCAAAAAGAGAATTGAGGGGAGAAATTAGTCTTGTTTTCACTAATCATTTATTTTAAACACTCTCTTTCGGGAATCAAATTGCTCATTTGTTTGCATCACCAATCAGTTGTTTTTGTAGACTTAAACATAACATTTAACATTTACCCAAATAAATGTATTGTTTATTGAATGACTATGTATTATATATGTATATATATAAAAAAAAAAACATTATATCATTATAATAATCTAATAAATGAAAGATTCATTATATCCCATTTAAACTTCCATGTCTTCGCTTGTCTCATAAGCATCTTGGACCAATGTAGAGCAAGCTTTGCTCAAGTTGTCAGAAAATCTCAACGCTGTGACCAATCAGACGCTGAAGGAGGATCTTGAGGAGTGTGTTTCATTGGTCAAGAGGTGAGAATCCAGAAAGAACTCTGACTCACTGTTTGAGGTGCAGTTATGACAGGGCTGGACAATAAATTGATTGCTCGCAAAGATATTGCCTGACGATTATAAAATTAAGCAACATTTGAAAATCACATTGATTTTAATGCAGTTTGTCCATTTAGTCAATCAGCTAGTTTCACTATGAAATCCTGAATCCACTTCAGCAAAATTGCTCTTGTATACTATTTCTACTTGTTACTCACCATGAAATGAAACAAGGAACCAATCAATAAATCAATAGTTTGTAAATGATTTAAGTGTTAAAAACGACATGATTTAAAAGCCAAATTAATTTGTTCGTGATACTCTTTGTGTTTTATTTGTTATAGTATGTATTCGTTGTTTTTTCATAGCATTCCTCAGATGTTGTCTCTTCAGAGTGATCCACCGGTCCACACCTCGTTTCCTTCAGTCCATGCCTTCATCATGCTGGAGGGAACCATGAACCTCACTGGAGAGACACAGCCATTAGTAGAGCAGCTCATGATGATCAAGAGGATGCAGGTGACTCCAAACACAAGTGTCCGTATTGGAGATGAAGTGTTGTATGTGTTTTCCAATGTGTTTTTGTGATTTCTCACTGTAGCATATTCCAGCTCCACTGTTTGTGCTGGAGATCTGGAAGGCCTGTTTCACTG
This sequence comes from Carassius gibelio, assembly GCF_023724105.1. NCBI lineage: Eukaryota > Metazoa > Chordata > Actinopteri > Cypriniformes > Cyprinidae > Carassius > Carassius gibelio. The sequence continues at coordinate 4,979,839 of NC_068382.1, forward strand.
GACTCATTGAATCTCCAGAGGGGAACGAGGAGCTGAAATGGACAGCTTTTACTTTTCTAAAGGTCTGTTTGAGTCACCAATCACTCTTGAACTTTGGATTGTGATATTCATTATGTTAAAAGAGGCTACTTATAGGGATAGTTTGCTTAAAAATACAAATTGTGTCGTGATTTATTTACCTTCATGCTGTTCCACACCTGAGGCCAGATTCACAAAATCTGCTATTTTCTTTTCTTTGAAAAAAAAAAAAAAATTAATTCCTGAAAAGAATGTTCTTAGAAATCATCAAATATCTTTTTAATGCATTCAGGACATATCATTAGAGTGCCCATGTACAGGATGCATTAACTCTAGCAGTGCGTGACAGAAATACAGGATGCATTTACTCTGTAGAGAGTGCAGGAAAGACAGAGCTCCATTCTAAAAAATAACAATTTAAAATACTTTGAAAATATGTTCAAATGGATGTTGAGTACTGAACTCAAGCCAAGTCAGTCGCAACAAAAACTATTTTTCAAGAGAATCAGTAAACACCACAGCTTTTCTACTTAAGAAAATAATTAACTTTAACAAACTTAATTACTTTCAAGACTTTTTTTAACCTAAAACTGATCTTGATAAATGTCTCTTTCAAGAGTTTTCCATCTTGAATCCGGCTCCTGCATGACTGACAAGTGAGGTTTTTTTTTTTTTTGTCATCTTTGAAGCGTGGTAGTATCTGTCTACATTTGTTGTCATTATATGGAAAAAACAGCATCAACTTCTGCTTATTTGTTTGGAAAAAAACAGTCGAGGCAATTATGACAGAATTTTTTGTGGGGTGGGGGGGTTTCCTCCCAAAAAAAATTTTTTTCTTTCTTTTTTAATTATTAGAAGAACAAGGCTACTTATCCTTATTATTGTGTCTTTGTTCTAGACATTTTGCCTGTTTGTAGTTAACATAGTCAAAACATTTAATCATTGTTTTTTGTTTGTTGTTGATTTTTTTTTTTTTACATTGCATTTTCAGATTCCTCAGGTTTTACTAAGGCTGAAGAAGTACCCACAAGGGGAAAAGACCCAGGTACCGTTATTTGACTGTTTACCTCAACTTCATCTACAGGGTGTGAACTGTTTTGGTTCCAGTTCCAGTTTGCATTGCTCATCACACCTGACACCTTAAATGTTTGCCCTCAAAATTTGTCATTCCACATCGTCCAAAATGTTAATTACTCCATCTGACCTGCCCATGTTTGTTAATTTGTCAGGATTTTATGGAGGATGTGAATGTGGCATTTGAATATCTTCTGAATCTCACTCCACTGCTGGATAAAGCCGACCAGAGATGCAAGTATGTCAATACCACATGTATTAATTATGAGTAATTATGAACTTATTTTACTGAAAATGTCTGACAGTGCTTTTAAGGTATTTATCAATACCATGGTGTTCGCTCAACTGGTAGAGCATGTTATAACACTGTTGTGTGTGTGTGTGTGTGTAGCTGTGACTGCTTGAGTCTGTTACTGCAGGAGTGTAATAAACTGGGCCTGCTGTCTGAGGCAAACACCAGCAGTCTTACTGCAAAACGGTATGTTTTTAAAAAAAATGTAAGTATGTTTTATGTGGAAATGTGACCACATGCATAGAAGAAAAAGAGGGCAGTCATGACCTAATGGTTAGAGAATCATGGTTGTGGGTGCGAGTCTCTGTACCAGAAGGGATTGTTGGTGGGGGGAGTGAATGACCTTACACCCTCAAACGTCTGAGGTGAGACCCTTGAGCAAGGCACTGAAACCCCAACAGCTCCCCGGGCACCTCATTAAAAATAACTCCCATTGCTGCAGGGTGTGTTTGTGTGTGTGTCAGGGATGCAAATGATTAATCGATTATCGGTTAATTGTCGATAAGAGATTGATCAATTAAGGCTGTCGATGGTCGTTAACTGATTTAATGTTGGGCTTCGTGCGGCTCATGCGCAGAACACATGCGAGCAGCTGTGAGTGATGTGACTGTATATAATATGACATCATCATTCATTCACAGTGTACTAATTAAGCTTTAAATGTGATTTAAACTTTAAAAGTAAATTAAAATAGAAACAACAAAAAAGTTCTTCAACATGAAAATGACTTATTAATTTGTGGCAATTGTCCACGCTTCGTTCATTTTGTTCCCCAATAACCCATGATTTAACTGAAAAAAGGGAACAAATTAATAAACAGAACAAATTCTTAATTCATGAAATATTTCATTTCCCTTCCCATGTTTACCACACACAGTAAGAGATGCGAATAAAGGGAAAGATAATAAAAATAAACCTGTGAAATTAGAGGGTTAGACTGTGAAGATTTAAGAAAAGAAACCGGCAAACCAGAACAAAGCCACATTAAAGGGGGGGTGAAATGCTCGTTTTCACTCAATATCCTGTTATTCTTGAGTACCTATAGAGTAGTACTGCATCCTTCATAACTCCAAAAAGTCTTTAGTTTTATTATATTCATAAGAGAAAGATAGTCTGTACAGATTTTTCCCGGAAAAACACGAGCGCCTAGAGGCGTGACGTGTGGGCGGAGTTAAGAATCACGAGCGCCAGTAGGCTTTTGCGTCGAGAGCGTTTGGAAGCTGTGACATTACCCAGAGCCGTTGAAAAACATATTTAACGGCTCTGACATTGCCTTGAGGAAAAAACCATCATCCCAAATAAACCATGGCTAACAGTCAGATTCAGCCGTTTATTTATGATCCAGAATCAGATCCCGAGGCTGAAACTGAACGAGAGCAGCAGCAGCAACGACTCGCTCCGAGCGGGGCTCGAACCCGGGTCTGGGCATGGGTGCTTGCGCGCTCCCATATAGCAGAGCAGAGAGAGGCTGTGCACAGACAATCACTGATCAGAGCGAGAGCGTTGCGAAATGTCACAAAAGGAGGAGTGTTTTTGGTTGCCAGGGCAAGACAACCCTGCACAGATTACCAAAAGAGAAACAGCATTAAGGGACCAGTGGATGGAGTTTATTTTTACAGAGCATCAACGGAGTTGTGCAAGTGTTTGTGTTTGTTCCCTGCATTTCGAAGATGTTTGTTTTACAAACAAGGCCCAGTTTGACGACGGATTTGCGTATCGTTTATTTCTTAAGGATGATGCAATCCCAACGAAAAAGGGTCACGATCGTGTGTTGGAACCGCAGGCGGTGAGTAAAACTGCTTCAAATATCTCTGCCTCCTTGTTAGTGCGTTCCCTCCCATGCCGAGACCCGGGTTCGAGCCCCGCTCGGAGCGAGTCGTTGCTGCTGCTGCTCTCGTTCAGTTTCAGCCTCTGGATCTGATTCTGGATCATAAATAAACGGCTGAATCTGACTGTTAGCCATGGTTTATTTGGGATGATGGTTTTTTCCTCAAGGCAATGTCAGAGCCGTTAAATATGTTTTTCAACGGCTCTGGGTAATGTCACAGCTTCCAAACACTCTCGACGCGTTTGGAAAAAAATCGGTACAGACTATCTTTCTCTTATAAATATAATAAAACTAAAGACTTTTTGGAGTTATGAAGGATGCAGTACTACTCTATAGGTACTCAAGATTAACAGGATATTGAGTTAAAACGAGCATTTCACCCCCCCCCCCCTTTTAATGTTTGAGATATGCTGTTTTCCTTAATGCATAATTTACATTTCACAGGTATATTCTCCATCTGTAAATGTTAAAAAAACCAACGGAAATGTTTGCATTTTGCTGTCAGAAGTGCATGAGCTTTTGCTTTAGCGATTCTCCGCTAATCTCCACAGAGTTGAAGAACGAGCTGTGCACATGCGCCAAACAGACATAGCTCAGTGAAATAGAAGCGCAACAATTCTAACGTATACATTTTGCTGAAATATTTACAGTTGGACATTAAATGTGACATATGTAGGATTTTTTTTTTGCACATCATGTCATGCTAGTGACTGCTGCCTGCAATAGATGCATTTTGCAGCATTATGGTTAACGATTAATCGATTCATTGATCGTTAATTTAAACGACAATCGATTATGGAATTAATCAATATTTTACATCCCTAGTGTGTGTTAACTTCTCAGAGCTGTGTGCGCGCTTGGATGGGTTAAATGCAGAGCTCATATTCCGAGTATGGGACACCACACTTGGCCACACGTCATGTCACTTTCACTTTTTTTTATTGTCTTTCTCTTAGTTTTTTCCTTGTTTATTTATCACTGCATTCCAAGTTCTTTTTATTCTTCTTTTTTTTTTTTGTCAGGACTGAGGACAGAGAGCATGCGCCCAGACTAAGGACAGCAGAGAACGCAAATATTCAGCCGAACCCAGGCCTCATCCTGAGAGCAGAACCAACCGTCACCAACATCCTTAAGGTTCTCAGCTGGTTTTATATTATTTTTAGGGCTGTCAATTTAACACATTAATTTCATTAATTAGTTATGGAAAAAATAATGTGTTAAGTGCACCTGACCGTCCCAGACCTTTGTAGGTAATAGAAAATAGAATGTTGTGAGAATGTCCTTAAAATTCTGGCACAATATTGTGGCACAATAACCTTGTGTGAGTTTTTGTCTCATATTTAGGTCATATGATAATAGTTAAGCAATATCACATGAGTTCAATAAAGAGTGCATGAGCTGTTATATTTTAGGCATAATATTGCCTGTTTTTTTCCTGATTTTGCCTACAAAAATATTACCTATAAAACCACAATATAACTTTGTGCATCTTGCAGTACACAGCAGTTTCATTTCTGAATGAATCAGTGTTTTCAACAAATTGAGTAAACCAATGGTTTAATGGCTCATTCACAAATAGTGCCATTTACTTCATTCCTGAAATAATCAGCCATTTGAATGAATCGAATGAATGAATGACTCAATGATTTTCTCAGTAAGATATTTACCATCACCAACTAGATGCAAATAAAGCTCTATTACTCAAACCATGTATGTATGCATATATTGCAACAATAAAACTTTGTTTTGCATTATATATATATATATATATATATATATATATATATATATATATATATATAAAACATAATAAAAATAAAGGCTATAATTTTCATAAAAGTGAAGCACATTTTTCACATATATATATATATATATATATATATATATATATATATATATATATATATATATATATATATATATATATATATATATATATATATAATACATGCATTGTTTTTTTTTAATTAAATATTATTTTAAATATGCCATTCACCCCCTAACTATTGTCTCTATCTTCCAAATTGGTTGAGTAAATGGTTTCATGCTCTTAATGGTATTTATTTGATAACTAACTTTCTGAATAGCACTTTACAATAATGCATAAACTTACACTAACAATAAGTATTATTGTAATAGTATTTATTAATCTTAGTTAAGGTTAGTTAAATACTGTTCATTGTTAGTTCACGTAATCTCAGGCCTTTTGAGTAAATATTAACAGAAAAAACTTTTGACTGTAATAATGTATTAGTAAGTGTTGAAATTAACATTAAGATGAATAAATGATTTACAAGTATTTTCATTTTCAGTTCATGTTAAATAATATAATAAACTAATGTTAATGAATAGAACCTTATTGTAAAGTGTTACCATTTACTCACAGGTTTTCTTCCTTTTGGTTGTCTAGACAGTGGATGCGGATCATTCGAAGTCTCCTGAGGGACTGCTGGGAGTTTTGGGTCACATGCTTTCAGGAAAGAGTCTTGATTTGCTCCTGGCTGCAGCAGCAGCGACTGGAAAACTCAAGTCGTTTGCTCGCAAATTCATCAAGTAAGACGATATGAAAGTGAATGGATACACTACATCAGGATTAGCTTATATATTTTACCCAAATAAATACAAATACATGAATGAGTGTCTAGGAGATTGATATCTGCTGTTCTCTTCCAGGCTGAATGAGTTTCCAAAGCACATCAGTGGAGAAGGATGTAAGTCATGTGCTTTATTTTGCTATGATTACATCAGGCCAGTTAATCACTTAATTCTAGTTAGGCATATTTGTTGAAAGATGACATCACGAGACACAAACATCTTTGTGTATTATTTTTTTTAATGATAACAGAAAATTAAGTACATTTTCTCCTCAAGTTCTGAGGTTTGTTACCACCACAGTAACTAAAGAACACATTTTAAGTATGTACAATTGCTCAAGCATTCACATCTGCAGTGTGAACTTGTTAATTATTTTTAGCTTTAGCGTGTGAGAATGTGTCAGTATTTAGTTACTCACCGGATCTGAGAGCAGATTCACTTATAACATCTGTGAATGTACTTTTTAGCAAAATCTGCATCAGTGCGAGCTCTGCTGTTTGACATTTCCTTCCTCATGCTGTGTCACGTTGTTCAGACCTATGGGTCAGAGGTCAGTCTCTACACACACATATTAAGAATTCGTAACCACATCCTGCAGTGACAGACACTTTAGTGTATTGATCATATCCATTTCCCATATCTGTCTAGGTGATTCTTTCAGACCCCAGCCCATCGGGTGAGACACCCTTTTTCGAGACATGGTTGCAGACATGCATGCCAGAGGAAGGGAAGACCCTGAATCCAGACCACCCTTGCTTCAGACCTGAGTCTGGGAAGGTGGAGAGTCTGGTGGCCCTGCTTAATTCTTCCTCTGAGATGAAGCTTGTGTAAGTGCTGCTGCACATCGTCACACTAACATCTTCATAAACATTGATTTACAGTATATACCACCCACTTTAGTAGTGATGTTAGTAAATTTGGTTAATTTCTGTGAATCGATTAAAACTATAAATAGATTTATTTGTGTCATCACTCAGAAATATTTACATATGTCCCACCGTTCATGAGCAGCTGCATGCATTCATGTTCGTCAGAAACTGCATTCAGTGTAAGATGACATACAGGTCTGGGCCAGTGTGGGGTGTGTTAAATGCATTAATAATTTTAATGCATTGTTTTTTCCATACTTATTTGCACCAAATTAGCTTTAAAGGTGCCATCTGTCATGTCTGGCAAAAATAAATCAAGTCATACTCCACATTCCCTACCAGATGGGGGCAGTATGCCTCAATAAAGTGAATTGGTCTTCTCTAGAGTAACAAACGAGAAACGGCATAGTCTCTATGCTCCGACCTACCTTCACAACAACCCTACAGCCATAGCCCGAAGCCTAAGAGGACGTTTTGCCTCCAGAGGAACGTTGGGTGTTGTCAAGTGATATTGAAACATGACATCTTCAAGCTACTCCCCTTCACCTTTACCAGTCATGTTCCTATTCGTTCCTATTTGTTTGTTCATATTACATTTTGAGTTGTATATACACATTATTTGAATTTAATTTGACAGACAGCATTCTGTCAACATCATTGGTAAACATCAGACAGCTGATCAAAGCTAGCGCCAACCAACGTAACCAGAGCTGCCAACCCTCACGCATTCACCGTGAGACACACGACTCTTTTCACACGCTTTCACGCCACACATCAATTTTCTCATGCAAAGAAAAACCACGAAGCAAAGAGGACACAGAGACCAATAGACTAGACAGAGCAGGTTAGTTATGAAATAAAACAACGGGTAAGTTATAGATAGCTAATTATCAAACGCAGCTATGATTAGCCATCGCTAACATTAGCACGTTTATCAAACAGCCTTCGATACATTTCTATGTTATAACTTCCCGAAAACAAATACACAAACATATAAAACAAACTTCTAGCGAAATACTAACAGCATCTAACGTTAGCTTACCAATCCAAAAGAAATGTTGCAAGTTCGGAGTGGAACCTCATTTCTTTCAGGTCCATCAGTTTTCTCCAGCGATTGAAAGCAGTGCTGATGTTTACTCTGGTCTTTTTCTTATCGGATTTGATTTGTGTTTCCGAGCGCAGTTTCCCTTAACTGAAATGAAGTAGTGTGCTGTACTTTCCACACAATTGACATCAGGTTCAAGTACACGCCCACAAGCCATGCGAGTTATTCGTGTATTGCAGGTTGGCTGGTGGTTATGTTGCCCGCATACCGCCTCCCATGGCCGAAACTGGTATTACGACACCTGTCGGGCCGGGGCTAGTAATGCTAATGCTAATTAAGGTTGATATCTCTGCAGCACTATAACTTGCCATTTTTTTAATGACGTCATCGCCCTTATTTCTTCTCATTCTTTTGATGCGTGTAGGTCATGTTATGGATATTTTTGCATATGGCACCTTTAATCAAGGTTGAATAAACCCTTGTATTTTTAGCAGAGAAATAAGTACATTATGACTTCACTAACATTTGTCTTTAAATGACTCTGTTTAAACAACTGCCTAAATATCACATAACATGGTAGTTAGTTTAAAATGAAAGTGTTTCCTTTGTATTTGGAAGCTGGAATTTGAGCATTTCTTTGGCAAGCATGCCTACCCAATTTGACTTGGGCCTAAACCAAAAAAAAGGGATACAAAGTCCCTTACTTACAGTGTATGTACTGCATATGGTGAAGAATTCACATCTTCGGACCTGGGACAGGGCAATCTTAAGAAAACTGTTTTAATAAATGACAACTTCTAGTTCAAAATTAATTGTTAAAGTAGAGATTTTTGGGCAGTTAATGAGCTACAATTTTTAAATTGATGTTTATGCAGTTTTAATAAATTGGAGAAGCTTTTAGTTAGTGTGGCTATGTGGTATCTATTACATAAGCCCTGCGCACCTTGTGTTTTTGTCTGTTCCGAGTCGACAAATCAAAATGCAGTATTATCTATTCATTTATTGTTCTGCTATTTTTTTCAGCAGTGTTAAGGATCTGTTAGTCAAATGTGATCTCTCTCTCTCTCTCTCCAGTCAGATGAAATGGCATGAAATATGTCTCAGTACACCAGCAGCTATACTGGAGGTTCTGAATGCCTGGGAGAATGGAGTTTTATCAGTGGAAGCTGTTCAGGTGAGGAGGTTAATGGTGTCCTAACAAAAAGCATTTTTAAAAGCAATGAGGCATTTATTTCCACACAGTCATATTACAATTTGAAAAGATCTTAAAGGGAACATGTTGTAGGAATACGGTTTAATTTTTTATGAACTGTAATTAAAGAAGTCTCTCTTTCCGTTTTTGTAGAAGATCACGGATAACATTAAAGGGAAGGTGTGCAGTATGGCCATCTGTGCAGTGGCTTGGCTGGTGGCACATGTTCGGATGCTGGGATTGGACGAGAGAGAAAAACCTCAGACAATGATTCGTCAGCTCATGACTCCCATGTCAGGAGAAAACACTTTGCAGTTCTACCATGAGCGGTAAGGAATCTCTGCACGCGGTTGTGAATTGCTAGTTGTTGTCATAATTGAATGAAAGTAAACTTTGCATAGCTTGGTCCTTGAATATTATCACTAAATATCCCTCAAAGACTGGTATTTTCCCCTCTCTGTCTCTATCTCCAGTGTGGTGATCATGAGCTCTATCTTGGAGCACATGTGGGCTGATGTATTTCAGCAGACAGGACTATCCCTGCGGCCAGCAGTCGAAGGTCAGGAGCCCATTCCATACCGGAACCTTCTCCCAGCCCGCCAGCCCATCCGCCAGGTTCTGCAGACCCAGTTTAGGGAGGTTCTGGAGAAGGGCTGGGTGGACTCGCATGCATTCCATCTCTTTGAGAACCTGCTATATATGGGAGGGGTTTTCTGGTTTACTAACAACCTGGTTAAGGTAAATGTGTCTGGGTTTCCACTACTAAGGATTATGGGAAATTAACTGCATCTGTTATAAGAATTGGTTGTGTATTCGTGTTCTAGGAGCTTCTGAAAGAGACCCGTAAGGAGTGGGCGTCTCGAGTGGTTGAGTTGCTGTACAGTATCTTCTGCCTGGACACACAGCAGATCACCCTCACCCTGCTGGGTCACATTCTGCCACGTCTCCTCACAGACCCTGCGCACTGGCACAGCCTGGCAGACCCCCCAGGAAGAGCCCTTGCAAAGTACGAGCTGCAAATTCATTTGAATTAGTATTATTTTTTATTTTTTTTAATTGCATAGTGCATTAGAAGCATGGTAAATTAACACAAACTACACACTTTAGGTGCATGTAAAGCGATGACCACAAACCAAATTCTTTGTACTTATTTACATCTTATCATTCCATATCTGTGTGACCCATTTTTTTTTCCATGCAGTATTAAAGTATACTCAAGGATAAATGAATGTAGGATGCATCCTAGGCCTTAATGCTAAAAGTTCTAGAGAATCTTAATTTGCAGATTCGTGATATTTGTATTCGAGTGTAGGTATTTACTCACACATATTTAATTGTACACAGGACGACTTCTTTTAATTATAAGTAATATTATTTTGAATATATTAAGATTATCTAACTTAATTAAAATACTAAGAAATACAATTAAAGTCTGTGTAAAGCTATATTAAATGTATGTTCTGAGTTTGCACACCGCCGAAAAATTTTAGAAAGATAAAAAAAAAAACGGCAAGTAAATAAAATAATTATCAAAAAAGTGAAAAAATAATAATAAGCAGTATTCTCTGCTCTGAAACACTGGGGGTGTGTCTGTTGTCTGCGGCTGAAACCATGACCATGGAGATCATCAGCTCTCCATCAACGTGGCTCTTAACAAAATTAATCCACCTCTTCTTGATATCATCGTTTTTAGAAAATGTAAATAATGAGACCAAGCTGTTTTATAAACATAGCAACCAGTGACTTGTGATTGAGTGGGCGAACCACTGATGCTAATAACTGATAACTCCACAATTCAGTACTACATAGTTCACAGTCTTTGTAACGTGTTTTCAGCAATACATTTCTAGCATTTATAATGCGTTTAGAAAAATTATCTGAATTTCTTTTATGTGGTTTTTAAAACATAAAATGAATTCTGTTGCAGCCATTAATAACTTTATTGGTTTGAGTAGACAGTTCTTGACATTTTAGGAATCAGAAAATAAATTGTGGTAGTATCCCAGTTTATTTTTTAATTAAATGTTGGAAAACAAGCAGCTTTGTCATAATTACAGCAGAAAAACATAGGATCTTACTTAAGTTATATTAGAGGGGTCTTTGAATGTTAGACTATGAGAGGGCCTTTGAGTCGGATCAGATCCACTGCTGTAGCTTCACGATGGTGAGCACCGGTTAAATGTTCCTCAGAGATTGTAGAATTCTACTTTATAATTACCACAGTGATGCATTAATGCTGTATGATTATTTTGTTCCAGTTTGGTTATTAGTGTCTTATCTTTTACAATATCCTTTGACACTGACATCTGTATACTTCCATAGTTCACCCCATTTTCGACACCACAGGAAAATCCATATTGTGTTAACATGGAAAGACAGATGGAGCCTCACCACATAACTCTTTACATACTTTGATTGATCAATTGTTTTGTTTATGTAGAAAGGATTGGTTCATAAAAGAATGACAATTTTATGTGTATGGATGAACCACAGTCTTTACTCCCATTTCTCTTTTTATATCCGTTGTTTGATCCACCTCCTCCTTTATTTATTTATTTAGTTAGTTTTTGTCTAAGATTCAAACTGACATCTGTTCTGTCAGATGTGGAGTTTTCAGGCTTTTTCCTTCTTGGCTTCTCTTTCCATTTTTGGACATTTTTATTTAGTTAGTTACAGAAAGTTCAATCACCATTTTAAATGAGGTCAAACTTACTACCGTAGATGTAAATCTCCCTTCATCTGACAGTTTTTTCACCATCTTTAATGCAGAGAAATCAAATCTTACATTTCTGTTGCCAGCGTATCAGTATACTAGCATCTAGAAGTTAACCTCAGAACTGATAGTCAGGAAATAAAAACCACAAATGTCTTATTTTACTTTCACAAGGTCTATATGAAAAGTTGATAATGATGATGTGTTCTAGGTTGTCAGTGTGGTGTGCACTCAGTTCTTACTCATCTCATCATAAGGGTCAAGCATCAGCACGACAACGCAAGAGACAACGTGAGGATATTGAGGTCTGTCACAGAACTTCGTTGTTCTGTGTATTCTCTCACACAATTGCATACTTAAAGGTGCTGTAGGGAACTTTTGTAAAAAAATATTTTTTACATATTTGTTAAACCTGTCATTATGTCCTGACAGTAGAATATGAGACAGATAATCTGTGAAAAAAATCAAGCTCCTCCCAGTGCTCCTATTGCCATTTGCAGAAAGTAATCCGCTCCCGGTAAGAAACAACCAATCAGAGCTGCGGTCCTTAACTTTGTTTGTGTTCAAAATGTAGAAAAATGTATATAATAAGCGAGTACACCATGAATCAATTTTCCAAATCGTGTTTTTTGGCTTGTCCTGAATCACTAGGGTGCACCTATAATAAGTGTTTATATTCGGACTATTTTAGATTGCTTCGGGGATACCGCGGCGGAGCAACCCAGTACCTTTGTGATTCTTCATAGACATAAACGGAGAGAAGTAGTTCCGGCTACGATGTTCTTCCGCAATACGCAAGCAGTTCTGTTTATTAACCGCTAGAGCGTCAAAAGTTCCCTACCGCAGCTTTAAATATGGATTATATTCAATACGGATTATATTCTTAATGCTTACCCATTAAGAATGTAATTCTTACTATTTAAACTCCGCCATGATTCACTTGTGTTATCCGTAATGTGAATACACTCTCTTCTTTTTTTGGTTATAGGATTACACCAGCCTTTTTCCTTTGGATGACACACAGCCATCTAAACTGATGCGTCTGCTCAGCTCCAATGAGGACGAGAATGTCATGCTGTCTAGTCCAGGTCATTTCCTGCCTGCCTCACCTGCCACAAGCTGCATTTAAATCATTTTTCCCCTCTGTATATGTATTTTGTTTATCTATTAGTCAATCTAGAAACTGCAAATGCTGCAAAAATCCCCACAAAAAAGCAGCAAAGCTTGCAATTGGTTTGAGCTTCCTGTGGCAGTATCACTCAATATGCAAGCTTGCTGTTGCTTAACTAAAACAAATACACTCACCTAAAAGATTATTAGGAACACCATACTAATACGGTGTTTGACCCCCTTTCGCCTTCAGAACTGCCTTAATTCTACATGGCATTGATTCAACAAGGTGCTAAAAGCATTCTTTAGTAATGTTGGCCCATATTGATATGATAGCATCTTGCAGTTGATGGAGATTTGTGGGATGCACATCCAGGGCAAGAAGCTCCTGTTCCACCACATCCCAAAGATGCTATATTGGGTTGAGATCTGGTGACTGTGGGGGCCATTTTATTACAGTGAACTCATTGTCATGTTCAAGAAACCAATTTGAAATGATTCGAGCTTTGTGACATGGTGCATTATCCTGCTGGAAGTAGCCATCAGATGATGGGTACATGGTGGTCATAAAGGGATGGACATGGGCAGAAACAATGCTCAGGTAGACCGTGGCATTTAATCGATGCCCAATTGGCACTAAGGGGCCTAAAGTGTGCCAAGAAAACATCCCTCACACCATTACACCACCACCACCAGCCTGCACAGTGGTAACAAGTCATGATGGATCCAAGTTCTCATTCTGTTTACGCCAAATTCTGACTCTACCATCTGAATGTCTCAACAACAATCGAGACTCATCAGACCAGGCAACATTTTTCCAGTTTTCAACTGTCCAATTTTGGTGAGCTCGTGCAAATTGTAGCCTCTTTTTCCTATTTGTAGTGGAGATGAGTGGTACCCGGTGGGGTCTTCTGCTGTTGTAGTCCATCCGCCTCAAGGTTGTGCGTGAAGGCTTCACAAATGCTTTGCTGCATACCTCCGTTGTAACGAGTGGTTATTTCAGTCAAAGTTGCTCTTCTATCAGCTTGAATCAGTCGGCCCATTCTCCTCTGACCTCTAGCATCAACAAGGCATTTTCACCCGCAGGACTGCCGCATACTGGATATTTTTCCCTTTTCACACCATTCTTTGTAAACCCTAGAAATGGTTGTGCGTGAAAATTCCAGTAACTGAGCAGATTGTGAAATACTCAGACCGGCCAGTCTGGCACAAACAACCATGCCACACTCAAAATTCCTTAAATCACCTTTCTTTCCCATTCTGCCATTCAGTTTGGAGTTCAGGAGATTGTCTTGACCAGGACCACACCCCTAAATGCATTGAAGCAACTGCCATGTGATTGGTTGATTATATAATTGAATTAATGAGAAATTGAACAGGTGTTCCTAATAATCCTGTAGGTGAGTGTATATATGTATGTATGTATAAAAAAAACGTATTGTTATGAGAAGTGTCTGGAAGCAATGGCTGTTTAGTCACTTTCACTGAGAGAAAAAAAAGAAAAAATGAAGGACGAAAGTGTTGATTTTATTAACGCAGTCAACGGAGAAAAGGGAAGTTAACAGGATATGATATAGTGAAATTTAATTTGATAGATACTGTGACAGTACGCATTTTCTTTTTTCTTTTTTCTTTTTTCTTGTACATTAAATGTAGGTCAATAAGAACTCATCAACTCAAAGTAACTGATGTTCTCTTTTCTAGGTGACCGTTCCATGAGCAGTTCACTGTCTGCCTCTCAGCTGCACACCGTCAACATGAGAGACCCTCTTAACAGAGTGCTAGGTTTGTGCTGTATTTCTGCTGATCATTTGGTGCCACTAGATAGATTAATAACATGGTGTTACCATCTGGTACTGTCTTTGTTCCACCACCATACTACTTATTTACAAGTCATGCTATTAGAGTCAAAGGAGATTCTTGTCTTTTTTTTTTCTTTCTAGCAAATTTGTTCCTGTTGATTTCCTCTCTGTTGGGGTCTAAGACAGCAGGCCCTCACACACAGTTTGTTCAGAGCTTTATCGAGGAGTGTGTGGAGTGCTCAGAGCAAGGCAACCGGGGCAGCATCTTGCAATTTATGCCCTTTACCATGGTGAGGGAATCATCTTGTACTTTATGCATGCACTGCACTCACACTTAAATACTTTGAGTTTTCTAAAAGCACTGCACAATTAGATCACGATTTCTGCTTCTCTTGATTAGATAAGCATAATCATCTGTAAGATTGGCCCTCTGGTTATTCATCCTGAAATCCTTTTTGTTTATTTTTTGTCACACTTTATCTTAAGGTCCAATTCTCACTATTAACTAATTTGGTCCTTATTGTTAATAAGTAAGGTACTTGTTAAGTTTAGGTATTGGGTAGGATTAGGGATGTAGAATATAGGGTTAGGGTTAGGGTTAGGGTTAGGGTTAGGGCGAACTACTAATAAACAGCCAGTGTGTTAATAATAGCCGTGTAATAAGAAACTAGTTAATAGTGATAATTGGTCCCTACACTAAAATGGTACTTAAATGTTCAACCAAAGCATCAGTAAACCATTATAGAAATTTTCATCAGTAAACCCATTATGGAATCATTTCAGTGATTTTGAAGATGTAAAGTTTATGAAAAATAAATGAAAATATATATGGTAACACACTTTATTTTAAAGACCAATTCTCAGTATTAACTAGTTGCTTGGTAACATGCATATTAATTACTATCATATTGTTTTTTTATTAGATATTTTATTTTTATTATTTATAGAGCACATGTTAATGCCTCATTCTGCATGACCTTATTTTAGATCCTTTAATCCAACCCCATACCTAACTTTAACAACTACTGTACTAGTAATAAGCAGCAAAGAGTTTATTGAGGCAGAAGTCATAGTTAATAGTTTGTTGATAGTGAAAATTAGACCTTAAAAAAAGATACATATAATTGGCTCTAAACATTCATGTTCAAAATTATTCAACCCCCCAAAGTTTATAGAGAATCTTTTATTCTTTATAATGTTGCCTCTAAGTGCATTCAAGCTTCTGAGGCCTCTCTACCAGAATCTTGGCCAATTCCTCATGTGCAAAAGCTTTCAGATCACCGATAAATTGCTTTAATGAGATTTATATCTGGAGACTGAACAGGCCACTCAAGAACATTCTATGAGCAATCTCTCAACCAAGCCTCAATACATTTGGACATACATTTTGTAAATGTAATATTACATTTTGCAATAAATAGTAATGTTTGCCCTGTAATGTTTGCCCTGCTAGCATTAAGAATTCCTGTGATCATCAGCTTCAGTCTCCGCACTGAAGGCATCACAGTCTTTGACAAAATGACCTAATACTTCAACAATCCATGATGTCCTTCATACAGCAGAAAAGTACTCCCATAATAAGACTGTTCCACCTTGTTCTTCTGCTCATAAGGCTTGCCTTTTTTTTGCACCAGACCTATTGCTCATCCATGGGTCAAAAAAGTTCAGGTTCGGTCTCATCACTCACCACAGTCCTATCAAAATGGATTTTAGCATATCATTCAGCAAATCAGATGCAGGGTGGTGTAATTTTTGCAATAATCATGATTATCAGTTGAACCATAATAATTCAGCCCCAAATAGTAGCATGAAAAGTCTTTCATAAATTACTTTTAATTCGTCTCCACAGATTTCAGAACTGGTGAAGCTTCAGGCGCTGGCAAAACCCAGAACTGTGCTGTCCATCACAGACCTGAGCCTTCCACTGGGCCGGAGAATGGCAGCTAAAGCCATCGCTGCTCTGTAGAGGACATTAATTCCAAAAGCTCGCCTCAAAGAAGACGTGGTTTTAGTAGGTGTGTGACTGAGGAAACTGCTTCAACCTCCCTCCCTAGGGGAAAACAGACTTTTGTCCTCATTATTTACATATGATTCCTGTAACTGCTGGTGAGCTATGATGTTGCATTTACGTCTGACATTTTGAGGACGGCTCAGTATTAGTTCTGATTTGACATTCATGGGCATACCTGTGAACTAAAACTGAAGCTGACTGCTGACTGCTCACATTAATTAACCATTTACTTCCATCAATCACAAGTAAACAGAGTAAAATTGTGGTATGATGTTTGGTTTTTCTATATACGTTATCAAAGTTCATATAGTATTGCCTGTTTACAACTTTTTTTGTGTTTTTATTAAAAATGCCTGTGATTTGAATCTCCTGCAAAATATGAAACCTCAACATTGTATATTTTTTTTGTAAAATGCCAATAAAATGGTAAAACTGTTGTAGATGCTTCTCTATGCCACTTCTTTTGTTAAAATTTTACTTCATGTGGTGCAATTTATGCCCGTCAACAAACATGAGCAAAAGTGTTTGTTCAGCTGTGGTTACGGGTTAGATTTCCACTGAAGTCTGAATTATCTTTGGTTTCACACTATGAAATATTTTTACCATTAGATATTATCTGTGTACATAGGAAACACTAAAGGGGGTTTATCTGATCATCTGTTGGTCACAAGTTCTCAAACTGTTCTTTATTTGACGAAAATAAGAGTTACAAAATGTGTTCAAATCTGTGTGTGTGTGTGTGCGTGTGCGTGCATATATGCATGGCTTATGGCTTTTTAGCAGGACTTTCAACTGAACACAAGCATCCTGTACGCTAATACTGGCAGCCCATTATATTATATCATATTTGATACACAAATTTTGAAGGCATCCAAATTTTCAACCTGATTAAAACTTTGATGAAAAACCTGCTGTACACAATCTGTTCCATGCCTTCTGTCTGATTTATAGTTTAAACTTTTTTAGCAAATGGCTGTTTATTGTAATTTTAAAAACATCTAATACCTGGCTGTTATGCTCCTCTTTTTGCTGTGAAATCTTTTTTGATTTTTATAAAGTAAACGTAAGAACTATTGTATTGTTAGTAATATTTCAAGGTCAACACCTGGACCCAAACAACTTGGGTTTACTTGATCATCCAAGTACTATTTAAAAAAAAAAAATCCTTTGAAAACGTGAATATCAAATCTGATGCATCAGGCTTTTGAGGAATTTTTATTTGTTATTCTCCAATCAATTCATTGAGCTTGATTCATTGATCATAAAACTAACTGCTCCAAATTAAACTTGGTGAAGTCATGGCCTAATGGTTAGAGAGTTTGACTCCTAACCCTAAGGTTGTGGGTTCGAGTCCTGGGCTGGCAGTACCATGACTGAAGTGCCCTTGAGCAAGTCACTGAACCCCCAACTGCTCCCTGGGCGCCACAGCATGAATGGCTGCCCACTGCTCCATGTGTGCGTGTGTGCACTTTGGATGGGTTAATTGCTGAGCATGAATTGTTGAGTATGGGTCAACTTTGTTGTATGTCACTTCACCTTTACTTTCAGATATCACTGTTAAAAACCATTTACTATGGCTTTTGCCTCAATAAACTCCTAATTTGCTGCTTATTAATAAATTAGTAAGGTGGTTGGTAAGTTTACTGGGTAGGATTAGAGATGTAGAATATGTGCTTTATACAGTGGGTACGGAAAGTATTCAGACCCCTTAAATGTTAATATAAACGTCAATGTCAAAGTTTAAATCTTAACCTTTAACTCCATACCGAAGTCCCAGATAGCCAGACAATGAAAATATAAATATAAAAAAATATATATAAAAAAATTATTTTTATTTGGGATGCTGTGAGCAAAGAGACTGTAGTGTACACCATATGTTTGAAAGTTTTTAGCTTAAATGATTAATATGAATAATCAGTGCTCATAAACAGCTGCTGAGGTCGTATTCTCAAGTGAAGCGAGTTGAGGCTTGGACCCAGAAACAGCTCTTCTTACATCATCACTTAACAACCGAATTAACAGAAAAACAGAATTGTTGACATTTTTGCAGATTTATTAAAAAAGAAAAACTGAAATATCACATGGTCCTAAGTGTTCAGACCCTTTGCTGTGACACTTGTATATTTAACTCGGGTGCTGTCCATTTCTTCTGATCATCCTTGAGATGGTTCTACACCTTCATTTGAGTCCAGCTGTGTTTGATTATACTGATTGGACTTGATCAGGAAAGCCACACACCTGTCTATACAAGACCTTACAGCTCACAGTGCATGTCAGAGCAGATGAGAATCATGAGGTCAAAGGAACCGCCTGAAGAGCTCTGAGACAGAATTGTGGCAAAGCACAGATCTGGCCAAGGTTACAAAACAATTTCTGCTGCGCTTAAGGTTCCTAAGAGCACAGTGGCCTCCATAATCCTTAAATGGAAGACCTTTGGGATGACCAGAACCCTTCCTAGAGTTGGCCATCCAGCCAAACTGAGCTATCGGGTGAGTAGAGCCTTGGTCCCACAGTGATCCCAAAGATCACTGTGGCTGAGCTCCAGAGATGCAGTCGGGAGGTGGGAGAAAGTTGAAGAAAGTCAACCATCACTGCAGCCATACTCCAGTCGGGGCTTTATGGCAGAGTGGCCCGACGGAAGCCTCTCCTTCCTTTGCAAGACACATGAAAGCCCCCATGGAGTTTGCTTAAAAACACCTGAAGGATGTTCCGGTCTGATAAAACAAAGATAGAACTTTTTGGCCTTATTTCTAAGCCAGGGATCCTGGAAGTAAATTAACTTAAATGATTTTATCAAATGGCTGCAAAATAACAGTGAAAAATTTAAGGGGGTCTGAATACTTTCTGTACCCACTGTAAGTACTAATAAATGGCAATTGTTAATAATAGGTACACTAATAAACAACTTTAGTTAAAAGTGAGAATTGATCCCTATACAAAGGTGTTACGAACTAGGCAGTTAAATTTCATCTTTCCAAGACATTATTTAGAGTGACAAATATTTCTCTATTTTAGGTAAATAGACTACTATACTGTTATAAAGATCACAATGATTTACAATGCAAGCTATAAGAATTTTTGGCTATACAACAGGAACTGTAGCAAACTGCAGAATTTTTCTCAGTTAGGATAGCAAAATGTTATTTTTGGTTCTTTATATCATACAATATGAGCCGTACAAGTCCTGGGCTGTATTCCAGAAAATCTTCCCAGGTATGTTTGGGAGAAAGTGGATAAACCCAGGTTTCGGTTCCAAAAATGGAGATAAATCTCATGGTATGAAAGGTTTTACACTCTGAAAAATGTAAAATCACACTTAAAAGGTGCTTCAAAAGGTTCTTCAAGCAATTTTCATAGAACAACCATGTTTGGTTCCACAAAGAACCATTCAGTCAATCAAAAGTTATTTTAAAGAACCATCTCTTTCTCACCTTTTTATAATCCGAAGAACCTTATTTCACCACAAAGAACATTTTGTGAAACAGAAAGGTTCTTCAGATGTTAAAGGTTTGTTATGGAACCATTTGGACAAAAAGGTTCTTCTATGGCATCACAAAGCACCTTTATTTTTAAGAGTGTAGGCATAGCAATGTAAAATTTCATATATCAGGCCACCCAAAAACAAGCAAAAAAATAAATACTTGTCATGTATGGAAATGTCAGAACTGAAATCCAACTGACATCAACTGATGCAGGCAATTCAGGTCAGACATACACACACACACACACACACACACACACAACCCCTTAAAACAAAAAATGATTAATGGATTTGATACATTGATACAATAAAAAAAAAAAAAAAAAGTTCTTTTGAAGTCTGTTAGATAACTATGGCATGGCTATTTTCTTTTAAAAACCCCATGAAAGTTTTGTTATTCTTTAATATATGTTTAAGAAGGAAAAGTGATGTGTGGTGTGAGTAAACGTCCTATATAATCCAATAATTAAAACAAATTACTGTAGAACTGTGGTAGACATGGTGGGATAATGGACCAAGTGAGTCAACTCAGTTTGATATGAATCAGTTGACTCATTCTGAGAAATTCCAGTGTACGATCAAGTGAAAAAAAACACCACTCTATTTAGACTGATTACTTGTACTTTTATTTGATTACATTTACATTTTGGATTTTATTTTCTTCCATATTATGCACATTAAATATGGTAAACAGAAGCTCAAACGTACAAACAAAGAATCAGTGATGCTTTTCCTGCATCAAGCACTTCTGCTTCAACATCAGTTATTACTTTCATCAGGGAAATTTCTGCCTTCAAAAGTTCACCATCAAATGCAATCTTTAATTAAGTTTCCATTATTTATTCTAAAAACTTAGATGATTTGCTCATGAATTAATCTAATCAAAAATAATTATATATTTGCTGATTAATTCATTAATTCTAAATACTAGATGTAAAATAAACAATGAAAAGATGTATTGTTACAGAGAGAACAATGTATATACTGTAAGTCTGTATTGTATGTTTTAATTCTGCATCACTCATCATTGATTCAACACACGTTCTTGTATTCTGTTTGGAATATGTGGCCTCTGCATCACATCTTGCTCTTTGAAAGGTATACTCCAGGCAAAAATGTATTCATACTGTCCCAGTTGCATATGACTTACTGTACGGCGCACCAGCAGAGGAAGCCCTCACCTGAGTACTGACTGTTTATGTTCCCTCTGCTTCTACATTAATTTCCTGTTGGGACGGTACTTAACACGGGTCTGAGTGTTTGCTCACTGCGAAGTATTGCCAGTTTACCTGCCTTGCCAAGCGGTTCCCATTGTTATTCTGCCTGCCTGCCTGCCTTCCTGCCTGCGTATGATTCTTCCCGACTTCACGTTTATGACTGTTGGACTGTTTTATACACCATAATTTTCGTTCCTATAATGTGTGAATATATCCTTTGTCATATTTTACAAAAAAACAATCAGATTGTTATCACTAGTTTTATTTTGATTTTCTGGGTCCACTATTTAGCTTATAGCCCATTAGACCCAAAGATAAACTGCAGCGCTTTACAACTACAGGACAGGAAGAGGTAAATAAAGCCGACGAGAGCCCCAGAGCAGCCGTGCTTCATGCCGGGGTTAACGACACCATGCTGCAGCAGACAGAGACACTGAAGAGGGACTTCAGGAGCCTGATCGAGACGGTTCACAGAACGACGTCCACAGCGATTATCATCGTATCAGGACCACTGCCCACATATCGTTGAGGACACGAAAGATTCAGTAGACCTGTTGCTTTAAATGAATGGTTATTGTCATGGTGTGAAGAACAGAAAATGCTCTTTGTTAATAATTGAATTCTTTTCTAGGAGCGTCCTAGGCTTTTTCGCTCTGATGGCCTGCACAAATTTATTGTGTCTCTTTCCCGGCTACTGTGTATAGACCACCAGGGCCGTATACAGAATTCTTAAAAGAATTTGCAGATTTCCTCTCAGACCTTTTGGTTACAGGTGATGAAGCGCTAATTGTAGGAGATTTTAATATTCACGTTGATAATACAAATGATGCATTAGGACTTGCGTTTACTGACCTAATAAGCTCTTTTGGAGTCAAGCAAAATATTACCGGGGCCACTCATCGTTTTAATCATACACTAGATTTAATTATATCACATGGAATCAATCTTACTGATATATATATTGTACCTCAAAGTGATGATGTAACCGATTATTGTATTGTGCATGCTGCATATCACTGATATTAACTATATGGCTCAGCGTTACCGTCTGAGCAGAACTATTGTTCCAGCCACCAAAAACAAATGTGCAAATAACCTGCCTGATTTATTGATTTATCTCAGCTGCTATGTGTACCCATAAATACACATTAATTAGACGAAATGACTGGCAACAGGGGCACTATTTTCTCTAATACATTGGAAAATGTTGCCCCCATCAAATTTAAAAAGGTTAGAGAAAAACGTACTGTGCCTTGGTATAACAGTAATACTCACTCTCTCAAGAAAGAAACTCATAGTCTTGAGCACAAATGGAGAATCTCACTGATAAAATAGATAACATCAAAAATACAATAACAAATGTAGATTCTACAGCATTTAATACTTCAGTTTCATCCATCGCACCCAAAGATAAACTGCAGCGCTTTACAACTACAGGACAGGAAGAGGTAAATAATGTGGGGATGGCTTTCAGAAACCAAGTACAAGACAACAGGCTGAGAAATATGATTCTGTACATCTTGCTGAAAACAACTTCAGCTCCCATCTCGCTATAGCTGAAACACAACCGATGTGTGAGGAGGACGACGCACCAGATCAGGACAAAGTGGTCAGCAGTAGTTATATAGAGAAACCTTCCAGTTACCATGTCACCATCGCAGAAACGCAGCCGATGTTTGAGGACAACGAAGCACCAGAGGATGATGTGAACAATGAGGTCAGGAAAAGACAAACTGAGGGTGAGCCTGAACATCATATTGAGAAAGCCTCTACCTCCAATCGTACCATCCCTGAAACACAGTCTGTCGGTGGAAATGATGAAGGACAAGAGGAAGAGCTCAGCAGAAAGATGTCCATCAGAAAATCACACAGGTTTAGACCAAAAAAAGAGAAGGAAGTCCCACTACCTATAACAGAAACACAACCAATGTGTGAGGAAGAACAAGCTGAGGATCTGAAAAGTGAGGTTAGCTCTGGGAGACAACAAGCAACAAGATCTCCAGAACATGCTAAATCGGACTTGACAGCATGTATCACTGTTGCTGAAACGCAACCTATGTGTGAAGAAGAGGTACCATGTGAAGATCTGATTAATGCAGTTAGCACCAGACAGATAGATGCAGACAAATCCACAGAATCCCCAATACCCTCGAGCTCCCATATCAGCGTAGATGAAACCGAGTCTGTGCATAAGGAAGATGAAGGACAAGAAAAAGACCTCAGCAACAAGATGGCAAGCAGACGTTCACGCAGGGGAAGACCAAAGAAAGACGATGAGGTAACACAAACTGCTGAGGCTGTTGTTCATCAGACTATCACAGAAACCCAACCAATTCCTCAAGAAGTGATTGAAAGGGATGAAGATATGAACAGCGGAGTGAAAGCCAGGAGGTCCCGCAGAGGAAGGCAGATAAAAGAAGAATTCTGCTGAAGCTTCTGTCAGCTTCATTTCTATTAACACGGAAATGCAGCCTTATCACTGTATCTAAACCAACGACATGTTTATTAGATCCTTTACCCACTAAATTACTGAAAGAGTTGTTACCTGTAGCAGAAGAACTGCTTCTCAATATTATTAACTCGTTGTTATCTTTAGGTCACGTCCCAAAACCATTCAAGCTGGCGGTTATTAAGCCCCTTATTAAGAAACCACAACTAGATCCTAGTAAACTGGCAAATTATAGGCCCATTTCAAATCTTCCTTTTATGTCTACACTTTTAGAAAAAAATTGTGTCTGCTCAATTGAGCTCCTTCCTGCAAAAAAAGTATCTGTACGAAGAATTTCAGTCAGATTTCAGGCCCCAACATAGCACAGAAACTGCACTTGTTAAAATTACAAATGACTTGCTTCTTGCATCAGATCAAGGCTGCATCTCATTGCTGGTTTTACTTTCTCTTAGTGCTGTCATGGTGCAGGGTGCCGTCTCAGCTTCCCCTGTGTTGTCCTGTCTGTTCGGTAGCTTGTGGTCTGGGCAATCAGCGCTGATCATGGCGGGGTTGTGCAGATCACAAGCTGATTCTTCCCCACCTGTCGCTCGTTCCCCCACTCCCTTATATGTCTCTGCTTTTCTGTCTGTTGTCGTGAGTAGATTGTTTTGTCTTTATCCATGTTTTGTATGGTTCTAAGTATCAGTCTCACCTTCTGTTTTTCCGTCAAAAGATCTGTAGTTCGGAGATCCGGCAGCGCGAGTGGTCCGCAGTGTGCCGGTCAGCTCGGAGATCTCTGTGTGCGCCAGAGCATTTTATTATTGTATGTGATTTTGTGTTTTGTGGCGAGAATAAAGATTCTCCTTTTCTCTACTCTGCATCTGAGTCCTCTGTCTAGTACGCACCCTGACAAGTGCTGCGTTCGACACCACAGATCATAACATACTCGTAGATCGATTACAAAACTATACAGGTATTCAAGGGGAGGCTCTTAAATGGTTTAGATCTTACCTGTCCAATCGCTACCATTTTGTTTATGTAAATGGGGAGTAAACTCATTTATTACCAGTAAAATATGGAGTGCCACAATTATCTGTCCTAGGTCCTCTTCTATTTTCAATATACATGTTGCCCCTTGGTAATATTATTAGAAAAAACGGGATTAGTTTCCACTGTTATGCTCATGATACTCAAATACATTGGTGGTTTCTCCATTAGGGTGATTGGGCGACGCACCACCAAACGAAAGGGAGGGATTTTTTTTTGTTCTTTTACATTCAACCACAGTGTTACACTAGCTTTCACTATTCTAGACTGTTTGTGCTGCCTCCATATAGTCCATTCAGCGTCGATTCGCGTTTTTGTGTAGTACCACCCCTTTGTGGGCGATTTCTGTCAAACTGAGAATCGCCCCAAGTGCTCTCATAGACTTTTTTTTTTTTCGAACTGCAGGCTCTGCAATGCAATCTCAATGAGTTCCGGGAGGGTTAGCCCTAACGTGCTTTCGTCTTCGTGTGTAACCTTAACTTGTGCAACAACTGGTGGGAACAGTGACATCCAATAATATTTAAAAACTATTTTGAATTTTAACAACTAGACAAAAATGAAAAACTACTTTATCTTTATCAAATGTGAAAAAAAAAAACTGAGAGATGGGGACAGCTGTGCCTTTGTCAGCTGAACTTGATCAACATCATGGTGAACGTTACCACAGCGCAGATTAAATCTATTGTGTCATTGAAAGAAATACCATTAATTGTAGCAATAAGGATAAATTGGCAATTAAAGAATTAGGACAGCCAAAACCAAATTTAAACATCAAACAAGTATCTACAAAGGGCAGGAAGTCATATAAACAAGGATTTTCGAGGATGTGGTATTCTGCATATTTACCACTGCATTTTGTTCCATCGTGAGAGCGTGACGGACATCGCATGGACAACTACAGGTGTCACCAAAATGCATCATCTCTTGGAGAAGGTGAAAAAACACGAAAGAGTAAAGATGCATATGGATATGAGGGAGCAGTGTAATGTAAGTGAGGAATGTGATATAAATGAGCAGTGTAATATAAGTTGTGTGAACAGTGATTTATGTGACTTCAGTTATTTCTTATTAAACTGAAATCAAAGTATAAAATGTTTTTTTTTTTTCTTTTAAACTCATCCTGGCGTCAGTCTTCATTTGCTGCTGATTTATGTTAACACGCATATACAGTAGAAACATAAGGAGAGAAAGAGATTGATTCCTAATGTCAGTTTATTTTTAATTAATACTATAGTAGTTCAGTTCCCTTTACATCTTTAACTAGCCGTTAATTTATCAATTGAATGGGTGACCTATCCTCATTAATCAAGCTAACATTTAAGCCCCCCCCCCCCCCCCCCCTCGAGAGAATTGGCTGGAGCTGCCACTGCTCAACTATATATCTCAACGAGACCAGATGAAACTTCTAAATTGTCTAAGCTAACAGAGTGTGTTAAAAATGTAAAAGATTGGATGAAAAATAATTTTTTACTATTAAATTTGAATAAGACAGAGATATTACTTATTGGACCAAAAAACAGTACACAGAATCTAGTAGACTACAGTTTGCAACTAGACGGATGTACTGTTACTTCCTCTACAGTCAAAAATCTGGGTGTTATATTAGACAGCAACTTGTCTTTTGAAAACCATATTTCCCATGTTACAAATACAGCATTCTTCCATCTTAGAAACATTGCCAAGCTATGAAATATGTTAACTGTTTCTGATGCAGAACAGTTAGTTTATGAATTCATGACCTCTAGACTGAACTATTGTAATGCACTTCTTGGTGGTTGTCCAGCATCCTCAATGAAAAAGCTACAGGCAGTCCAAAATACAGCGGCTAGAGTCCTTACCAGGTCAAGAAAATATGATCATATTACCCCAATTTTACATTATCTGCACTGGCTACCTATTAAGTTCCATATCAGTTACAAATTATTATTACTAACCTATTAGGCCCATAATGGTTTAGCTCCTGTGTACCTAACCACGCTACAATCCATCACGCTCCCTAACGTAACAAAACTCAGGACATTTGATAGTTCCTAGGATAGCAAAGTCCACTAAAGGAGGTAGAGCTTTTTTGCATTTGGCTCCCAAACTTTGGAATAGCCTTCCTGATAATGTTCTGGGTTCAGACACACTCTCTCTGTTTAAATCTAGATTGAAAACACATCTCTTTCACCAAGCATTCGAATAATGCATCTCATAATTTGTGACATAATTTTGTGATCAAATGTGCATTCTTATTCTTTAGCTTGGGTTAAACTAATTAATTTTACTTTGTTGAAACAGCAGCTAATTATGTCTTGATTTGTTTCTCTGTTTTGCCAGATTTACATCCCGTGGTAACTAGGATTTACACAAGCTCCAGTCTGGATCCAGAACACCTGAGAAGAGATGATGCTGACCCTCAGAGGACCTCAGATTATGCTAATCCTGAATCAACAAACAGAACTAACAAATATTGCTATTTACTATGCAATCACATTATAATTGCTGTTAATAGTGTTCTTCATCTGGTTGACTATGTCTTTTTTTCAGAAAATTCCTGTCATTTGCACATAAACCTATCACCACTTATAAGCTACTACTAAATATTGTAGAAAATTATTTTTTTGTAAAGTTGCTTTGCAATGATTTGTATTGTAAAAAGCTCTATACAAATAAACTTGAATTGAATTGAACAAACAACTCCAACAACCAGCCCCTGTTAACTGCCCACATAATATGACAATATGTACAAAACCTACATCACAGTGTAATGCAATGGGTCCACTCCTCTGTTAGCTCTGGTCATCCAGGAATATCCCGCACACTGCACTTATTACGAAAGTCTTTCTGGTGGCCCTCAATTATTAAAGACATCACTACCTATGTAAAAGCTTGTCAAGTCTGTGCCCAGTCCAAGACCCCCAAAGAGTTACCTTCAGGACTCCTTCAACCACTACCCATCCCACAACGTCCCTGGTCCCATCTCTCCATTGACTTTGACATAGACCTGCCTTTGTCCAATGGCTTCACTGCTGTTCTCGTCATCATAGACATTTCTCAAATCATGTTGTTTGGTCCCCTTAAAAGGACTCCCCACAGCCATGGAAACTGCACAGGCAATGTTTCATCATGTCTTTCGGAGTTATGGTTTACCAGAGGATGTCGTCAGTGACAGAGGAACCCAGTTCACATCTCAAGAGTGGAGAGCTTTCTGCAAGCACCTTGACATCAATGTCAGTCTCACCTCAGGATACCACTCACAAGCAAATGGACAGGTCGAACGGCTAAACCAAGAGCTGGGCAGATACTGTATCTTCGATCCTATTGTAGCCGAGAACAGCATCCATG
This sequence comes from Carassius gibelio, assembly GCF_023724105.1. Classification (NCBI taxonomy): domain Eukaryota; kingdom Metazoa; phylum Chordata; class Actinopteri; order Cypriniformes; family Cyprinidae; genus Carassius; species Carassius gibelio. The sequence continues at coordinate 5,007,888 of NC_068382.1, forward strand.
GTCTGAATTCCTTCCATGGGCTGAATACGCACAAAATTCATTGACTCACTCATCCGGAGGTCTGACTCCCTTCCTGTGCGTCCTTGGTTGTCAACCCCCTATGTTCCCGTGGTCTGGCGAACCCTCATCGGTCCTTGCTGTGGACCACTGGATTCGGCATAGTGAGAGAGTGTGGGACAGTTTACAAATACGTCTTCAGTAAGCTGTGAGAGTACAGGAACTTTAGGCCAACAAGCGACATTGGCCACACCCTCCCTACCAACCAGGGCAGCGGGTCTGGCTCTCCACGAGGGACCTCAAGTTGCGGTTACCAAGCAGGAAGCTCAGCCCAAGGTATGTTGGTCCTTTCAAGATTCTAAAAAGAATAAATTTGGTCACACACCAGTTAGAACTTCCTGTTAATTATTGCTTCTCTCCATCCTTTCATGTTTTGCTACTCAAACCAGTCCACTCGGATTCTGACCCCACAATGAGACTCAAGAGCCACCACCGGCGCTGGATGTTGATGGATCCCCAGCTTACAAGGTGAATGAGTTACTGGACTCAAGACGGAAAGGGGGTCAGCTACAATACTTGGTGGACTGGGAGAGCTATGGACCTGGAGAGAGGTCATGGGTAGCTGCCTACAACATTCTGGATCCCTCTCTCATCGAGTTTCATCGAGCCAGACCCGATTGACCAGCGCCGGGACCACGCTGTTCCACCTAGAGGAGGAGTTTCTATAACGCCTGTTACACAAATACACAAAATAAATACACAAAAAATACACAAAAACAATGGACCATTGACACTCTAACTGAAATTTTAGCAGAGATGTATAAAGTACTAGAGAACCATACTTGAGTAAAAGTACAAGTGCTCTATCAAAAAAGTGACTTGAGTAGAAGTAGAAGTGCTCTTTAAGCACCACACTTAAGTAGAAGTACTAAAGTATTCAACATTTTTTGTACTTAAGTATTGCAAGTAGTCTATTTTAAAATTTACTACTCAAGTACTGAAAGTAAAAGTAGAAGTATTGTGTTATGTAGCTATTAAAGAAAGTAGTCAAAAGTTTTAACATATTGTTTTTACTATTTCAAATGATTAACCTAAAGGACAATCACAATTCCTTTGACTGTAACTTCTTGTAAACAAAAAAAAAAAAAAAACGGTTACTAGGGTTAGTTAGCCCAATTTGCAAAATTATGTCATTAATAACTTACCCTCATGTTGTTTCAAACCAGTAAGACATCAGAGGGTCATTTAGAATTTTTTGAAGCATCGAAAATACATTTTGGTCCAAAAATAGCAAAAACTACGACTTTATTCAGCATTGTCTTCTCTTCCGTGTCTGTTGTAAGACAGTTAAAAACAAAGCCGTTTGTGATATCTGGTTCGCGAACGAATCATTCGATGTAACCGGATCTTTTTGAAACAGTCCACCAAATCGAACTGAATCGTTTTAAACAGTTCGCGTCTCCAATACGCATTAATCCACAGATGAATTAAGCTGTTAACTTGTTAAATGTGTCTGACACTCCCTCTGAGTTAAAACAAACCAATATCCCGGAGTAATTCATTGACTCAAACAGTACACTGAACTGATGTGTAGAGAGAACTGAAGATGAACACCGAGCCGAGCCAGATAATGACTCGTTCACGAGTCAAGAACCGTTTCTGTCAGACGCGTCCGATTCGTGAACCGAGCTGATGATACAGCGCATGTGTGATTTAGCGTGAAGCAAACCGACACACAGAGCGTCTGGAACCGAACTGATTCTTTTGGTGATTGATTCTGAACTGATTCTGTGTTAATGTTATGAGCCCATGTGCAGTCAACGCCAATGACGCCATTGCATCGAGCGCAAAATAATCGGTGAACTGTTTTCTTCAACTGGTTTATTGAATCGAACTGTCAGAAAGAACTAACGTTACTGGTCATCCGAAAACCGATGCAACCGGTTCTTGTCACAGTGTCTGGGTTGTTGTTCCCCGGGGTTCCACTAGATGTCCTCCTTCTCACGGTGTCTGTCCCAGATCACTTCCTGTTCCCTTATATGGTCACCTTCCTCCTTGTTACGTAATTGATTGTTCACCCCACCTGTCTCCTGTTTCCCAATTATCCTTCTGTGTATAAATACCCAGTCTGTCTTAGTCTATGTTAGGGAGTCCTTGTTTAATGTCAAGTGTCTTATGATAATTCATGTCCGTCATCCTTGCCTTGCCTTGCCTTGCCTTGCCTTGCCTTGCCTTGCCTTGCCTTGCCTTGCCTTGCCTTGCCTTGCCTTGCCTTGCCTTGCCTTGCCTTGCCTTGCCTTGCCTTGCCTAGTATTCGTGTCTTGTTTATGTTATGTTTGGATCTTCTGGTTTTGACCCTGCCTGGACTGTTTACCCTTTTGGATTATCCCTTGAATAAATCATACTTACCTGCAATTGGTTCTCTCTCGTCGTTTCAAGCGCCTCGTAACGTGACAGAAGGACTCCGTCACATAGAGAACCAGCGGTATGTCATTTTTCCGCTCCCCAGTCAAGATGGCGGAGAGGCGAGCCAAATACCTGAGGTTAATCGCCCTCCGCCAAGAGGGCAATGAAGTGGGTGCCCTAGCTCAGGTGTTCTGATCCTTGGCCGAGGGCATGGGCTACAACGATGCGGCCCTTAAGGACTATTTTAATGATGGGCTGGATGATCCAGTGTCTCAGGAGGAGATGGCGCAGTTGGAGACACTGGAGTTCTGGGAATTCGTGAGCTACCTGCAGCATCGGTGTCGGTGGGATGCCCCAGCCACTCCTGTCTCTTCCGGCGGGGTGGTCGTCATCCCAGCACTACTGCCCAGGTTGGCTATCAGCCCAGCGCCACTGCCCAAGATGGCCGCAAGCCCAGCGCCACAGCCCAAGATGGCAGCAAGCCCAGCGCCACAGCCCAAGATGGTCGTCAGCCCAGCACCACTGCACAAGATGGCCGTCAGCCCAGCGCCACAGTACAAGATGGCCGCTAACCCAGCTCCAATGCCCAAATTGGCCATCGGTCCAGCACCACAGTACAAGATGGCCGCCAGTCCAGCACCACAACACAAAATGGCCGTCAGCCCAGGGCCACAGCACGAGATGGCCGCCAGCCCAGCGCCACAGTACAAGATGGCCGCTAACCCAGCGCCAATGCCCAAATTGGCCACCGGTCCAGCGCCACAGTACAAGATGGCCGCCAGTCCAGCGCCACGACACAAGATGGCCGCCAGCCCAGTGCCACAGCACGAGATGGCCGTCAGCCTAGGGCCACAGCACGAGATGGCCGCCAGCCCAGCGCCACAGTACAAGATGGCCGCTAACCCAGCGCCAATGCCCAAATTGGCCACCGGTCCAGCGCCACAGTACAAGATGGCCGCCAGTCCAGCGCCACGACACAAGATGGCCGCCAGCCCAGTGCCACAGCACGAGATGGCCGCCAGCCCAGTGCCACAGTACAAGATGGCCGCTAACCCGGCGCCAATGCCCAAATTGGCCACCGGTCCAGCGCCACAGCACAAGATGGCCGCCAGCCCAGCGCCACAGCACAAGATGGCCGCCAGCCCAGCGCCACAGCACAAGATGGCCGCCATCCCAGCGCCACAGCACAAGATGGCCGACTCAAACCCTGAGTCTCCAGATAATGTGCACGATGCTGTCCCGGAGGCAGAGGCGGTGCCCGATGCTGTTCCAGAGGCCGAGGCGGTGCTCGATCCTGTTCTGGAGGCCGAGGCGGTGCCCGAGGCTGTTCCCATTGCAGTTTACGAGGCGGTGCCAGAGGCTGTTCCGGAGGTCGAGGCGGTGCCTGACGCTGTTCCAGAGGCCGAGGTGGCACCCGATGCCGAGGCAGCGCCCGATGCCGAGTCGGTGCTCGATGCTGTTCCGGAGGCCGAGGAGGTGCCCGAGGCCGAGGCGGTGCCCGAGGCTGTTCCCAATGCAGTTACCGAGGCGGTGCCCGAGGCTGTTCCAGAGGCCGAGGCGGTGCCCGACGCTGTTCCAGAGGCCGAGATGGCACCCGATGCCGAGGCAGGGCCCGAGGCCGAGGCGGTGCCCGAGACTGTTCCGGAGGTCGAGGCGGTGCCCGACGCTGTTCCGGAGGCCGAGGCGGTGCCTGATGCCGAGGCGGTGCCCGATGCCGAGACTGTGCCCAAGACTGATCCGGAGGCCGAGGCTGTGCCTGATGCCGAGACTGTTCCAGAGGCCGTTACCGAGGTGATGCCCGAGGCCGTTCCAGAGGCAGTGCCCGAGACCGAGGCGCCTCAGGTTTCCACAGACAGTTCAGAGTCGAGGCAGATCCCGGTGGACTCTCCAGAGTTGAGTCAGGTCCCGGTGGACTCTCCAGAGTCGGGTCAGATTCCGGTGGACTCTCCGGAGTCGGGTCAGGTCACGTGGTGGTCTGCTGCTCCGTCCTGGGGGACTCCGGCCTCAACCACAGGTGCGTGTTGGTCATCTGCTCCGCCTTGGGGGGCTCTCGTCCTGACCACATGGCTGAGGTGGTCTTCCACTTGGACCTGGGGGGCTTCCGCCCTGACCACAAAGCTGTGGTGGTCTTCCGCTCCACCCTGGTGGACTCCGGCCTCGACCACAAAGACGTGGTGGTCATCCGCTCCACCCTGGGGGGTTTCCGCCCTGACCACAAAGATGTGGTGGTCTTCCGCTCCGCCCTGGAGGGCTTTGACTTTGACCACAAGGCCGTGGTGGTCTTCCGCTCCGCCCTGGAGGGCTCTGACTTTGACCACAAGGCCGTGGTGGTCTTCCGCTCCGCCCTGGTGGGCGCCTCAACATGCCCTTTATGGACTTCTGTTTTGTGTATTTGAGTTCTGTGATGTTTTCTGTCTGTTCCCTTTAGTTTAGTCTGGCCCTCCGTCCCTCCCCCTGTACCTCCTCCGGTCCTCCTCCCTCCTGGTCTCCCTGTTTTATGTATACATTTCTGGTGTTTGTCCCCCATGTGTTCCTTTTCTGGCCCTCCGTCCCTCCCCCTGAGCCTCCACCTGTCCGCCTCCCTCCTGGTCTCTGTGTCATGTTTTGTCTTGGAGCGTCTGGGAGCCGCTCCGTAGAGGGGGGGTACTGTCACAGTGTCTGGGTTGTTGTTCCCCGGGGTTCCACTAGATGTCCTCCTTCTCACGGTGTCTGTCCCAGATCACTTCCTGTTCCCTTATATGGTCACCTTCCTCCTTGTTACGTAATTGATTGTTCACCCCACCTGTCTCCTGTTTCCCAATTATCCTTCAGTGTATAAATACCCAGTCTGTCTTAGTCTATGTTAGGGAGTCCTTGTTTAATGTCAAGTGTCTTATGATAATTCATGTCCGTCATTCTTGCCTTGCCTTGCCTTGCCTTGTCTAGTATTCGTGTCTTGTTTATGTTATTTTTGGATCTTCTGGTTTTGACCCTGCCTGGACTGTTTACCCTTTTGGATTATCCCTTGAATAAATCATACTTACCTGCAATTGGTTCTCTCTCGTCGTTTCAAGCGCCTCGTAACGTGACAGTTCTTGACTCGTGAACGAGTCATTATCTGGCTCGGCTCGGTGTTCATCTCTCTCTTCACAGCAGTTCAGTCAGCACGCGCAGTCTCGCTTGATTCGCTCAATGATGTGCCAGCTTCATCAAACATGCCATCTACAGTTCTGGCAGTGGTTTGTAATGGAATGATTCGTAACATTATTATAATTGTAACGAGTAACGATGCAGCACATGAAAAAAAATATCGGAGTAAAAGTATTAAACTCAGCGAAAATATGTACTGAAGTAAAAGTGGAAGTAGGAGAAAAAAATAATACTCTAATAAAGTACAGATATCGCCTTTTAGTACTTAAGTACAGTAGTGAAGTAGTTCTACTTCGTTACTATACATCTCTGAATTTTAGATAGCATCTCAATGGTCCATTTGAGAGATAGGTGGCGGTAATGCACTTATAAGTCCTGCTTGAGGACGCGCTCAGGAGAGTACTAACAGTTCGGACACACTGCGTGAATCAGAGGTAAAAAAAAAAAAAAACGATATAAATACTGTTTCGTTTCTTGCACAGACCGAATGTTTTGTGTCTTTATACATCAATGTATAGTCACAAGCAACAGGGTTTAACATTGGTAGTGTGTGGGTTTTTGATTTTTTCTTTTTTTATTGTATGTTTTGAGTGGGATTCCCATTCACATCAATTATAAGACTGAGAGACTGAAACGGCTTATGTTAAAAATATTTATATACAAAGTCACCTACATCTTAGATACCCTAAGGCTAAACAGATAAACGTAACATTTCATTTTTGGGTGAACTATCCCTTTAAAACTTGCCTACAGGAACTTTTTATCTGCACTGGCCCATGATTGTCTTACTTAAATCACTCCATGAAAATTTTATGAAAGTATTTTTACACACAAGAGCTATGAATGGACAACTGTGGTTTAAGCAGAATATTCAACTCCATTTAATTCTAGAAAAATAATGCATGCAGAACTTGTTGCATGGTGGCCGCATTACCACCTAAGGTGTGCAATATTTTTTTAAAGTCCTTTGTCTGTTTCCTAATTAATTGTCAACTGGCTAAAGATGATACAATTAAATTCCAGATACAGAAAGTAATACAGAGAGAAAATATGAGCAACAATGGATATTGTAGTAAAGAGAGCATGGTCCCTTTAAGCCTATTCACTGTGTTCATTTTGTTCCTATTCCTACTGGCTGTTAGTTACGTCAATCAGAGAGTATGCGCTGAGTTATGTGTGTACAGAGAGTTTTTGAGTAGTAGTAGAGGTTGCTCGCATGCTTATCTCACGGTCGGAAAAGCTGCTGTTCTGTGCCACAGCAAGAGCACCAATCAGCGAGAACAGTGACATGCATTACAGATGCATTACAGCAGATGTTCATGTTAACAACTTCTTTAACTGCTAATACACATACATTTGTTAATAAAGTAAATAAAATGAAAACATGAATGTTTTAATGCTATTGAATAAAAATAAATGATCCACTCGAAAGTCTCTGCTCATCATGACAGGACCTGGATCGATGAACTGCGTCTCGGGCCGATGACGTCACTTCCAGGGAGGAATTTTGTACACGCCCCCGTCCCTTGACTCCGCCCCGACATCAAAACAGTGCCACAAAGACAGATGTGCAGAAAAGTGAAGCGCAGAGGAAAAATGGTATCGCAAGCTCAAACTAGACTGACACGCAAAATAAAAGCAGCATTGCAAATCAATTAATAGATATGACCATGGAAAATATGTATTGCAAAATCATTGCTTTCACGCTGTTTCATTTATGTTTTGCAATTCTTAATTTTTGTTTGCAAAAAGCAAATTTATTTTCCTCAATACTTAAATTTTAATTTGCAAAACTTTATTTTCTTTTGCAAAACTTTATTTTCTTTTGTAAAACGTATTTTTTTTTGCATATATATATATATACGCCGTTAAATTGACTCCATAGTTTATGCCACTCATAATGTTGGTGAGTGAACTGTGCAACTAACCTGATCAAGAAGTTAATTAAACGCTATGGAAAAGATCCTTTTGTCGTGGCTCATTCCTCCCACACATCCACATAGGCCAACGCATAAACGAAACTAACAGCACACAGGACAAACTGGTGTCCGAAGTGGGATTTCATCTGTAAATTCCAACCACATGTATTAAACGAGAGAAAAGTCGGACGCTGGCAAAACAGCACATACGGCGGAAGCGGATAAGCAGTAAGATAATTTTATAGCGCTCTTTTCAGGGTGAGACTCAAGCAGGCTAACGTCATCGCGCCCAATTGCGTATTCAGATTCAACCCTCTTTCAAGATTCTGAGAGGTCACACAATATCACGGGTGGGCCATTCACTGCAGAGCTAGAGGTAATAAAGCAAAGAGCATGTACTTCAGGTCCCTCCAGAGCTAATCCCTCCACTGAGACTGGCACAAGGCAACGAAACACTGAGTGTGGCTCCCAGCCATTTCCACATACTTATGCTGCTGAACAAAGATCTAGCATGCCTCATTATCAATGCCATCTAATTGCTGTAGAGGGCCCCAAGGCAAAGCTTGCTGTTTTTGGCGGTAATGGAGATTGGGAATCATTTCTGGTACCATTTGAGCGACAGGCCAGGAAGTATGGTTGGACTGGAGATTACAGAGTGGACTGTTTGTATGACAGTCTGAGAGGGGCAGCTATTAAGTATGTCTGTTCACTTCCTGAACATATTCGTGAGGACTCAACATTTTGGTTAGCATGACCCCCAACCACAATCAGAGGGTAACTGGGTGAACTCCGCCACCTCAAAGAATCAGCAAAGTGTGGAGCTCGAGCTGCAGGACCAACTTGCTACAGATTTCTTCCTCAAGGGACTTTGTCACCAAAAAGTTGCCTATGAAGTAATGAACAAGGATCCCCATTCATTAGTGGAGGCTCAAAGACTGGTAGAGGCCAATGCGCACAATTATCGAGCCACCTTGGGTCTTGATATTGATGTAAAGAACAGAGTCCAAAGTCCAAGCTACGTTACAGCAGATCAAGTAGCTGCACTCTCACAGAAGACTGCATTGCTAACTGAGCAAGTAGAGAAAATTAGTAAGAGCTATGTGTCTGCTGACCAGTTTAACCACCTGATGCAAAAGATGGAACAGCTGAAATCAAAGCTTCATATCCTCACAGCCGGAGAGACAAGAAAGCTGGAGGCAGTAAATCAGGAATGTACTCGAGGAGGTTCTCCAACACAAGATGGCACAGCACAAACAAAAACCTACTCGCCAAGCCCCAATCGTGCTGGAGCAGGTTTGTGCTATCACTGTGGTGAAGAAGGGCATTTTCGCAGAGAGTGTGTCAGGCTGTCAACTCTGCCACCCAATCCTAGTCATAGCAGGAATGACCAGAACCATAGTACCACTTTAAAAGGGCTACAAAGCTGGAGGAGCCAGTCTCCCACACCACAGGTGGGCCGGCAAAAAGCAGAGGCCCAAGCTTGCTTATTGATGTGATTCCAACACAAGCCATTGTAGACACAGGAGCTGAAGCAACAGTTATCTCAGATACTTTGTATAAACAGTTTCCCTTCAGTAAGCAGACGGCTACCACACAGACAAATCTACACAATGCAGAAACAGGGAAGGACATGAATGCCAAAGGCGGACTGAAAGTTACATTTCAGATTGGCACCTGGTGTACAGAATGAGAAGTCTTTGTGGCTCCGATATGTGACCCTGTCCTTCTGGGGCTAGATTTTTTTGCAGGCTGCAAATGTAACCATCCCTACTAGTGGCAGAGTGTTTATTGCAGAAGAACTAGTTCCTGCTAAGATTGTCGGAGAGGATGGAACGGATTATCACGTTGCTTGAGTGGTCCTATGTTACTACGAGAAAGTGAATGTCTAGTCTGGGGTGAAGTGTGACCATGGAGTGTCGAGTGATTGTGAGACTTTGCAATCTTTCCAGTAATAAAACCACCCTACCAAAAGGGGCCTGTCTCAGTCTCTTAGTGGAAACATATCCAGATGAGGGCTTAATGGATTACAAACAGCTGGACAGGGACTATTGTAGCTATCAAGAACAAAGTGATGACACATATTATTCCGATCTGAGAAGACTAACAACCGCCACAGACCTACTTGAGCACCTTCAAGCCCTGTATGCCGCTTCAAGTGGAGCATTAAGTGAGGCACAGCAACAGTGACTTATTGAGCTTCTAATCTCATACATGCTTCTCTTTGCTTTTTCAGATGTGGACCTTGGCCTTTTAACAGAGCAAAGACAGCATTCACCCGTGTCACCTGCTTAAAGATGAAGTTCTTTTCCAGGGCCATGTGATCAGTGACGAAGGTATACAGCCCAACCCATCTTTGATTAGTGATGTGGAAGCTTGAAACCCCCCAACGAGTGTACATGAGCTGAAGGCCTTTCTTGGACTGTGTAACTACTACAGAAAGTTTGTTCTGGCATTTTCTGAGCTAGCCAGCCCTCTTAATTAAATTAAATTACATTTATGCATTTAGCAGACACTTTTATCCAAAGTGACTTACAGTGCATTCTGGCTATCAATATTTACCTATCATGTGTTCCCAGGGAATCAAACCCCCAACCTTGCACTTGATAACGCAATGCTCTACCAATTGAGCTACATGAACATTCTTAATGAACTCCTAAGGAAAAAAGTAACATTCTCGTGGACTGAGGAATACCAGAATGCAAAGTAGCGGGGCTGACCAAGAGAGCCAAGCTTCAAAATTACCAAGCAGGGGCACCAATGGATCGGATCCATATCTACACATTGGGCCCATTTCCTGTGTCCAGTTCAGGAACCAAGTACATCCTAATCATCACTGACCAGTTCACTCGATGGGTAGAAGCCTTCCCTGTGCAAGACCAATGGGCAGAAACTACGTCTAAGACACTCGTCTATGAGTTCAACTCTAGGTTTGCTGCACCATTTGAAATGCACACAGACCAGGGTCAAAATTTTGAAAGTTCATTATTCAGAAATGTTTGTAGTCTATTACAAATCACAAAAACAAGGACAACACCTTACCATCCTGCCTCCAGTGGGCAAGTTGAGAGGTTCAATCAAACGCTCTTTCAGATGATGTGATGCTATGTGAACCAGAATCTGAAAAACTGGAATGAGCATCTTTCTCTCCTTACATCAGCGTACCGTAGCTCCCAGCATGCAGTTACTGGATTCACACCAAATAGGCTCATGCTTGGAAGGGAAGTTTGCCAACCTCAGGATCTATGGTCCGGTATGGCAGAGCAAAGGTCAGACAGTTTGGGAGTACAAGATTTCCTGTACAACTTGGAAAAAGGATTGAGAGACGCACATGATGTTGCCCAGGAGCAACTTCACGGCCCTTGGAAAGGCCCCTTTTAGAGCTGAAGACCTTTGCCCGAACCCGATGGGACCCGTTGGGACCCGACGGGTTCGGGCTTAATTTCTATCATCTTACGCGGGCTCGAGTCGGGCTCGGGCTTGCGCTCCGGTTTGCGAGGTAAACGAGCGGTCATGTGATGTGTTTCGATTAGCGCGAGAAAGATGCGAAAAATGAATGCTGAGCAGGTGTAACAGAGGCTTGCCTCTGGTGATTACGTTTTGGTTGCACCAGCAACTAAAGCAAATGCTGAGGTGTGGAAAAGTTTTGACCGTGTTTATAATGAGAATGATGGGTGAATAATGACGCACCATCAGTGAGCGCAGGAACGCGCTGAAGACATCTACAGTGGATTCATAAATTTTCCTCCACAAAAATGTAGACCTAGGTCAGACGAGGGTCAGACGTCAAAGGAGTGAGATCCTGAAAAAGAGCATGGATGCACCTGACAACCCTATTATAGAAGAACTCATAAAGGAAGAGAAATTTGGAAGCCGGCCAGATACAACAGTTAGTGTTTTACTGCTGCTTGTACTGTTCATTATATACAGTTTTCTTATTAATTTTTTTTTTTTTTTTTTGGTAACTGTCTGGTTATTATTGTAGTTGTTTTTTGTACTGAAGGGACTAAGTACTGCTAAAGTGGGGTGGGGGGTAGTGTAGTAAAGAGGGCATGGTCCCTTTAAGCCTATTCACTGTTTTCATTTTGTTCCTATTCCTATTGGCTGTTAGTTATGTCAATTATTGAGTTTGCACTGAGTTATGTGTGTACAGAGTTTTTGAGTAGTAGTAGAGGTTGCTCGCATGCTTATCGCATGGTCGGAAATGGTGCTGTTCTGTGCCAGAGCAAGAGCACCGATCAGCGAGAACAGTGACATGCAAATTGTGTGTTTATGCCACTCATACTATTGGTGAGTGAACTGTGCAACTAAAAGATCCTTTTGTCGTGGCTCATTCCTCCCACGCATCCACATAGGCCAGGCCAATGCATAAACGAAACTAACTGCATGCACAACAATATTTAACACTCATTAACCTCAAAAAAAATTTATTTGGTTAAAATGTAAAGCATCTTCAGACATTCCAAACATAACAAATAATGGCAAAAATAAATACATGTATTTTTCAGTTAAATAAATAAATAAATAAATAATACATATTCATAAATTAAATCTGATATCAGATTTATAAGTAATATTTAGGGGTATGAAAAATAAAAACCAGAACATTACAGCAGGTAGTTTTCACAGAGATCAGGAGATCAGTCCAACGACCATGATCTCATTTAGCAACTTATAGACGTGTTCATGCACTCATATTGTATGACACAGTAAAGTTGAATAATACATTTTGACAGTGAGTTAAATTATACATTGCTTTCTGAGGCAGACTGCAAAGAATAAAGCCTTTTAAGAGAGTTCCTAAAGTGTTAAATTAATAAATAATAAATAAAATGTGAAGTGAAATATAAAATAAATAGACTAGATAACTAAATAGATAAATAAATAAACAAAATGCAAAATTTGAAGACAACAAATACCCTGCAGTGCCTCCATGGCCTGACTGATGATGTAACATGATTCCAGCAACAAATAATTTGAGTGTGTACCTTGAAACACATATCTGTTTGTTTGTTTTTTGCTTACAGTATACTTTTAAAGGCTATGCGTCTGTTTCAAAACACAAGTATACTTTGGGCTTAACAGTCTACGCTTTTCATAGACCTGCTGCATTTCTGCAGAGGTGCACAGTTTTAGGGTTCTCTGCCACGGAAATGTTAGAAGTCATTCTGCGAATCCTAAGGAAACTGCGGAGGACTTCACAGCTGAAGTCCAGAAGCTGTTGAATGGTGAGGTGGGCCGCCACATGGATTAAGTAATCATTTGTCAGATGCTTGTGCAGATCATGCACGAGGGTCTGTAACTGCTCATCTTTTTCCTGCTTTGATGGGTCAAAACCCGCCTGTTTCTGCAACTGGGAAAATACATAAATACATGAATGGAGCATTCAAAAACACACACGCAAAAACAAAGGTAAATAAAAAAAGACAGTTAAACTGCATTTGGAAAGAAAACCAAAAGTTGCACTTTCCCAGCATACTCTCGCCATGAGTAAGACATTTTTGCCATCTTGTATGAATTATTATAACTTCTCATGAGATAAAGCTGACCTTCTCTATTTAAATTACTTGACTGTTATCCACTGCAATATGATGCCATACATAATTTGAATTTAGCAAAATTAAGTTATAATAAGTAAATCAAGGCATGACTAAGGCAATCATTTAGGGAATTCAGGAATTGATACTACAAAACAGTAAATTGATTACATTTCATTCACAAAAGAACAGTCTCCAAGTCAAATACCATACCTTTTTGATTAGGGAACGAAGTTCTTGGATATCAGCTTTAAGTTCACTCAGTTGGTCTGTCTTTGACAGTTTTTTGCTGATTTCATTCAGGAGATTCAGATGTCGTTGCAGTCCCTTCACTATGTGTGCAAGGCAGGTTTCCTGTGACAGTAACAGAGAGATCTTACAGTTTATTTGCTGAACAATCATGTTATATTTGTCTTTTCATTGTGTTCATTGTTTAACTGTGTTCCATTATAAAGTCTGAAAAGTAATAATTATATTCCAGCTATCATAATACAAGAAGATTTTGCACTTTCTGAAGAAAAGTGGTGTTTGTTTATGCCAAACCCACTGCTAATGCTTAAGGCTGTTGCTTATCGACCCATCTCTCAAATGTCAAAAGTTTTTTTTGAATCTGATTTCTTCTGAACGGTATAGTATGTTACTCTCCTTAACAGTCTGCATAGTATGTGGCATTATTCATGTTTGAAGCTCAGATGGTGTGGGTTTAATGTACTGCATAGGGTTAGGTTAAATTCAAAAAAGTCATACTTGATTTATTTGCTAATGGCAAAAAAAGAAAAACAAAAAGAAAACGTACCATGCTGCAGTTACTGGAGAAGTTAAGAAGAGCTGGGTCAGAGGGTATCATTTCTTCCTCCAAGAGCCCCAGCTGTTGTATAGTTGAGTTGTCGCCCAAAGTCAGACTCTGAAAGAGAGGACAAGCATTTGACTTGTTTAAACACGACAGGACAGCGTTTCTTGTCAAGGTCAAGGTCAAGGTGAACTTTATTGTCCCACAAGGGGAAATTCATATGGTCATTCATTCATTACACGCCCTTATCACAACATATTCTCCAAAAAACAAACACAACACATAAAACACAATCTATACAAAAAATAACAGTACTACAAGAATGAAAATTACAATCCAACATTTGACGTTAAAAATTTATAATATTATCAAATAACTAAAACTATAGTTTTTAGAGACTCTTGTTCTTTTGTCAGTACATACTCCTCACATACTCTACATGCCAGAGCAAAGTAAATTTGCAATCAGTGACCCTCGAAGGTATTCGGACACACTTCGATCATCAAAAACTCTGTTTAGTTTAGCTAGTTGATCCTATGTGAAATGGTGATACATTCAAAGATCAACTCTATATCTCTTTAGTTCAGCCAAGATCTTTGGCCACTATGCACAAAATAAGAAATATTCATATATAAAAATGTTAATCAGCAAGCATGTAAACAAATATTCAGGATTAGACGGACCAAATGCACATTTTTAAGAATCGATCACCGAACAGCATATTTATTGACCGCTCTTCTGAATACTGGGGACAGTGTGTCCATCAGTGTATATGGTGGTTACAGTCCTTAAAAAATAAATGTGCTTACCTTGCTATTTACCCAGGCTGCATGAGCCTTAGGAGTATCTTCTAGAATTTTGTTGATAAAACTGTGGGCCAGTTGAATAGTCTCCTTTTTAAAAATGTCCAGTTTGTCTGAGATTGGGGCAGATGCCACAATTCCAACAAGTGTGACTAATAGAGCCCCTGGAGGAGAGAGAGAGAGAGTGAGAGAGAGAAGCGATTAGAAGTGCGTAACACTGTGACGCAGATCTCACACAGATGGCTCAGGTGTCTGGACATCCTGATTTCAGGTAAATAAAACCTGATTCCAATTGACTGCAAAAATTCCCAAGGCTTCTTTGTTCTTATTTCCATATATATATATTTTAAACAACCTTAAATAAAACATTAATCATTTAAGCCTTCTATCATCAAAATTACAATTGTGTGCACAGTATAATATAATTTAAAATATTGTTGAAAATAGTATATGAAGCAAAATTCTGCAGAATATATATTTCTTTCACATAATACAATTGAATGTAAACATAACAAAATTGAATGTAATGTAAATAATAATAATAAATAAATAAATAAAAACATACCCTGGAAGTTCATTATGACAACAGCAATCAAAAAGAACATGCACAAAGTCAACAGACCTCAGCAGTAACAAAGACCCATCATGTTCACGATTTATATATCCTGCAGCGGAAATTCCTGTTTCTGACGTCATCTTGAGTAGATATTGAGAAACTTGTCTCAAAGCATGATAAAGTTTACTGATGCTTTTGCATCAATAAACCACTTTTTTTTTTTTTTAAATGAACATCTTAATGAACTGTTAAGCCAGTAATGTTTTCCAGTGTTATTATGTTATTAATGAAAGTTATTATGCAAAATATTTGTAGCTAAATGCTGTTAAATTACATTTTACATTTTTACTACAGACACTTCTGAAAAAAATGCCCTAAAATTAAACATAAAGAACAGAGAACAATACAACATTTTGTCAAAAAGTGCCATTATATATTTATAAAGTATCATATTGTAGATAACATATTGTAAGTGATAACTAATACAGTTCCATGTTGCTAAGATAATATAGACACACACACACAAACACACACACACAATTAAATCAATTAACCACAGAACTGTTTTGATTGACTAAATATCATGTTTATATTCAGATAATATGACAAAATAAAAAAGGACAACATTTTATTATTATATTATATTAGAGTTGGTAATTTATCGCATTAACTAGATTAATTAATTATGGAGAAAAATAACACATTAAAATTATTAACGCATTTAACACACTTGCCCCGCCCCAGACCTATGTGGATAATCTGCCATTTCATACAGTCGATTGATTAATGTTAGTGTTGATGACTAATGTTATTTTAGACACAATGTTGTCTGTTTTGCTAAATTTTGTCAAACAGAAGATAAGGACAAAGCAGAACTGTTTGTCTCCGAGCAACCCACAGCGGCATTTCATTTCTTAATCCACGCTTTGAACGAATTGGGTGAACTATTTGGCGCGTTGAACCACTGGCGTTGGCTTTGAAGTGGCCCTGCACAGAACGATCGGTGTATGACATCAAAGTGCTCATGCGGTACTTTGATCTCACACACTGGTCGATCTTATGGAGATGATCCGCTTCAAGTCGAATGAGCCTTATGATTCAATGAACCATCCATAAAGAACAATTTATTTCACTCCTAAATGAATCAGCCATTTGAAGAAATCGAATGAATGAATAAATGACTAAATCATTAAGACATTTACCACCACCTACTGGCAGTTTTAGTTTATTATTTAGAGTACCATTTCATTAAAGAAATAATTTAATATTTTCATAGTAATAATAAAAAAATAAGAAAAGAAAATAAGAAATAAATAAGAAGATAAATGATTAAAGTTATAGTTCACCCAACCAAGAATGACAATTCTGTCATCATTTATCCATGGTCCAAAAGAGTATACTGTATGTAATAAATTTTATCAAACAAAATATTTCTTGCCGAACCTAGTTTTTGTAATGCCTGTTTGATGCTTTGCACAACAATGACTTTAAATCTTTTCAGAGTAATTTCTCCAAATCTGATGTGTGATTAATTAGATTAATCACCACATCATGTAATTAATTAGATTAAAAAATTTTAATCGCTTACCAGCCCTAAATATTATATTATATTATATTAATATAGATATTATATTATATATAATGATGTAAAACCTTCTTTAACTTTAAGCATGGGCATATTCATGTGCACTCATATTCAAAATTTTGTGACAAAGGGTCATAATAATACGTTTTGTAATAAGGCTTTGACATAAAGTATGATTTTCACCAAAGATTTTTAGATACAGATACAGATAGATAGATCACTTTTTCCTACTCTGTCATCATCAAACCAAAACCAATGATAGAAACATTTTTTCCTTCAAAGGAAGAAGAGGGGAAGAGATTATGTCAAACAGATGAGGGGAAAGGGGAAGAAGGGTTTAGGGTTTCTATGGAAACAAGGGGTATCAACCTAAAGACATAGGCCAAATAAAAGTGACCTCACCATTACATCATGTACATGCACAGTATGAGTCTAGTTTGACCAAAAAAAGATTTTTATTTTTTAATTTTGAGGGTCGGAGAGAAACAGAATTAGACAGACACAGAAAGGGGAAGATTGGTGTTGCTAAATTCAGTGGGTTCCCACAAAACCCTCCATTAGCATGAACTCACTCATTTCTCAGACAGATATTCACTCTTGATTGGAAGTGCTGCTACAGTTGCACATCATGATGCCAATGCATTAACATAATAAATACTAGGTCTTTTCAGATTTTTATCAAAGTTTTTTTCTTTTTTACTAATTTATCTTAAAACAATTCCATAAATACAGCCCTGAATTGTGTCTTAAATTGTACCATTTTTAATCTTTGCATCTGTCGATCACTTAGAGGAGTACTGTCCAAAAAGGGAAAATTTTGAAATGAATCAATCTAAATGTGATTGTGGCGTCAGTGGTGGAGAGAAAATGGAACACTTCCGTTCCATGAGCTTAATCTATTTGACCATTCCCCTTTGTAGCAACACTCCTTCTAATGATTCGAGGCTTTTCATTTTTTATTCGCATTCTTTCATTTTTTATTCTGTTTATTATTTTCAATAAACTGAACAACTGCTTTCAACATTCAATCCAAGAAAAGAAATAATATCTATGTTAAAACAAAATTATTTAAAAATATGCAATTTATACAGTTAGATTATAGTGGAAGGAGTCAAACAGCAACAATATGTCATTGTTAAAAATGTCAATTAATTAAGTAGGTGTCAATTTTATGCTCATATAAATTAAGAAAGTAGGGATTGGCAAAGAAAAATGCTTAAGCTTTATATCTGTACATCCTTAAGATTCATAACCAACCTTTCGTTCTCTAAGGGTTTACTGTTTGATCAAAAACTTGTCTTAAAAAGATGAGTCCTCAGCATGAATAAAGAACCTCAGTAGTTCTTTGAAGAAATTAATTACCTGGCGTTTATGGAACAGAGAACTGCCTCCATAATAAGTCAGCATGTTTTATGGAGTCTGTGGCTCTGCTCTGGCTTTGGTATTCTGACCATTTTCCCCACAAGTAACATACACTACAGATCTTTTACTAGTGACTGATTATTTTTGAAAGTGCTTCTCTGTTGTCTGCTCTGCAAGTTTCTAGGATTGCAGCTTGCATATATGTCCAGGGTTTCATACAAAAGTCAAGCTATTGCCACTGAGAAGAAATGGCACGCTAATGTATAGCGCTCTTCAGGTATAAACCGCCTTGATCATTGTCCTGAACCCATTATGTAAGCTCTATCATTATCTATCATGCTCCTGCTCTTAATCACACAACAATACAGTTTAGCAGACATGTTTGGATATGTGTGCTTTCACAATATTAAATACAACAACCGTATCAGGCTCAGTGGTGGTAAGATCAAAGGTTATATCTCAATCCTTATATTTCATACCTAGGAAATAGTCAGTTGATTGGCCAGGGTAAATGCTGAGGTTCATCTTGGTGCTCCAACTGTCCAGGATTTATGACACTGACACTTTTATTTATTCATTTATTGCATTGTACTACTGTTTTGATGTCAATGATTTAAGGTTTAGTAATTGTAGCTTGTCTTGTCTGACTTTTGGCTTTGTGAAATTGTGTCTTTGAAATTAATATTGTTCACTTTGTAAATTTTGTGTTGTTTAGTCACAATCCTTCTTTCCCCATTCTTCACTTTCGGTTTTCATCCACTATTCTTCACCGTTCTTCTTTAACATTTAAAAATCGGCTGTTAAGTTTACAGATGCTGCTGCAAAACATGCTTCCATTATTCATTATTTTTGGATGTCTAAAGAGTCACCCATGGCTTACACTAAACACTGATAAAAATACACAGATATCCAATATAGAGATTTGTTTTCACTGTAGCCTACACAAATGATATTAACCTCTACAACAATGGGTGTTTACATTATTATACCCTAAGTCATGAGTAAACTCAGTACTTACCTGTAGAGGGCAATGTTGTTTATAAAATCAAACTCTATGGGAAAAAAAAGACTTAGAAAGCAAGAGAGGAAATCTGAAAGCAAGCGAGGAAATCTGAAGTACCCTGAAGTATCATGTAAATTTCATATATATATTAAGAAATATTAAGAATGGTTATATCATCTGATGCCATGCTTGATACTGCCACTGTACTTTTTTGTAAGGGTCCACATATCAAGCCTTATGAAACACAAGCAATACAATTTAAATCAGACATAAAAAAAAAACGTATTTACGAATTAATTACATTGAAATTTATTCTGCTTGAGTTATTTATCCAGAGTCATTTTTAAGCATGCACATGCATATACGCACATTTGCACACACACACACATACCGTCTCCCAGACTGCAAGGTGAGCTAGTCTGAAATCTAAATGAAACTGAGGCAACAGGTGTGTTTTTGGTACTGTAACAACTGTAACATTACCTGTTAAACCAACCCCCTCTGCACACTGACACACAGGCGCACACACACACCTGCTTAATATGAACCCTTAATTTACTCATCTATTGAAAAATCAGGGACAAATGCTACAATAATTACATACTGTATTTTGTCTACAAGATCGTTTGTAAACATATTACAGTTGTGTTGTCTGATCCTGTGCATTTCCGTTGCATGTGTGAATGAGAGTGAGACATGTGATGAAGCAGAATTATGAAGAGAAAAGATACAGCAGAGGTGGGTAACAACAAGAACACAAACTAAACAAAAGACATGTGACTCTTGAAAGGTCACATGCCTTAAATGAAAAGTCAATAAATGAAAAGACATTTTAAAGGGGTCATATGATGCGATTTCATGTTTTACTTTCTCTTTGGAGTATTACAAGCTTTTCATTGATAGATAAGATCTGTAAAGTTGCAAAGACTAAAGTCTCGAACCCCAAAAGACATTCTTTATAAAAGTTAAGACATGTCCAGGCCTCCTAGGACACGCCCCCACATATCTATGTCTCTGTGTGGGAACATTTGCATAACACCGCCTAAATGTTCACACAAAGAAAGAAGGCGTAAACTTTGATTCTCGCTGTTGCTGCCAGGGGCATGTCATGGAGACGCTGTTTTGTTATTAAAGCGAAAAAACTTTGTTTGGCCTTCCAAAAGAGGACACAGCCAGAAATCAGTGCTTAAGTTGTATTTACAACACTATTCCAGAACAGTTCAACCCAAATATTTAGATGTGTGCAGTGCATTTTATAGAGGACTGTTTCCTTATCCTGGGAGACTATACTACAAAGCTGGCTGTTCTGACTCACAGTCGTTCAGTGAAAGTGAAAAAAAGTGAAGTATCACAGGCGTAACTATCGGTAAGCAGGGTAAGCGGTTGCTTACGGGCCCGGACCAATCAGGGGCCCGCCCGCATTACTGGAAGATTTTGATTGACAGCCGGGTCCCCCTATCGCATTTGACTACTTTTAGTTTGATCGCATTTACATTTTTTGCGAATTGATTTGAATAAATAATGACAACAGCATATTTGACTGAAAATTAAATAAATGTTTGAAACGAACAATGATGAATTTGGTGTAATTTGTTTCTAATTGGAACTGGGGAATCAAACAGTAAAAAACGTTGAACTTGGAGACAGACATGGAGTCGTCAAATTATAAACACAAAAGTGGTTTGCATTACTTTCATGATTTTTCTGACCATCCCAGTGACAGTGGCCTCAGCAGAGCCTTCTTTTTCATAACTAAAACTGATAAAAAGCTATCTCAGGAGCTCAATGGGACAGAGTCGTCTCTCTGGACTTGCCATACCGTCAATTGAGAATGCCTGTGTGGACAATCTGGACCTTAAGGATATGATCGACAACTTTGCACAGAGAAAAGCCCAGAAAATGCAACTATAATGTAAGTGAGCATCTTTTTTATGTATTTGGACCTATGCCTATGTGTATATAGCAGTGACAGTAACAGTAACAATGTGTTATTATGGTGCGCCGACACCAGCAGTTTTTTTTTTTTTTTTTTTTTGGTGCGCGTAGCGTCATCACGTGTTGTAGTAGGGGGACCCGCCTTGATAATCCTGCTTAAGGGCCCGGTGTTGGCTCGTTACTTCACTGCCAAGTATGGTAACCCATTCTCGGAATTAGTGTTCTGCATTTAACCCATCCAAGTGCACACACACACACAGCAGTGAGAAGTGAACACACACCCGGAGCAGTGGGCAGCTATAGATCCAGCAACCGGAGAGCAACCGGGGGTTCATTGCCTTCCTCAAGGGCACTTCAGTCTTGGGTATTGAGGGTGGAAGAGAGCGCTGTTCATTCACTCCCTCCCATCTACAACTCCTACCAGCACAGAGACTTGAACCGGTGACCTTAAGGTAACTAGTCCAAGTCTCTAACCATTAGGCCACAGTTGCCCCCTTCATATTTAAAGGATTTGCCACTGATGAATCAAACAGGAGTTCTGAGCATTGTACAGCTTGTTGTTTGTCGTTTCTCCGATCACAAATGCAGACATAGTTTTATGTGTACCCAGAGCAATGGAACGCAATGCGTAAAAACATAGTATAAGTCATTTTAATCAGTAATTATGTCCCCACTGGATGCAACAAATGGCTCGTTTGTAATGGGTTTAATTGTTTTTGTCTTGGTTCGCTGGAGTTCTGACCAGGACACGCATCACAGTATGGTAAGGGGTGTAACATTTCTGTTACACGCTTGAGGCATTCGGCCAATCATAATGCACTGGATAGCTGGCCAATCAGAGCACACCTCGCTTTTCAGAATGATGAGCCTTGTAAAAATTTACGCATTTCAGAAAGGCAGGGCATAGAGGAGAAACAATAATGTAAATTACATGGAAAATAATGTGTTTTTTAAACCTTAAACCACATAAAACATTTCATTACACCAAATAAACAAAATCATGTTTTTAGCAACATCATATGACCCCTTTAATAATTATTACATTGTATCTCTGTTAAAAAGTTTTTCTGTTTTTTAAGTTTCTTTCACCAGAATTTAAGAATTCCTTTAATCTGATTTCCATTCCATTTTCACGTTTTAGATTTTAATTCTTATAAAGTAACTAAAATAAAAATATAGAATTTATATAATAATTTAAATAATATTTTTATATAAAACAAATAAAAATGTAGTAAAAAATGGAGAATAATCTAAAAATAACAATCAATCCTACAATATCATTGTCATTGTCCAGAGATTAGGTTGAAAGAAGCAGTTCATGTTTACCATAAGATCACCACCAATTATCTTCTATATTGAACCAATATATAACTGCTATAATTTAGGCTCAAAATGCTTAGGTCTTTCATTCTTCTACCAGTATATAACATGGGACTCGCTATTTCAGGCTCTGTAACTAGACTAGGTCATGTTTTTCTTCTCCTGTGTTTAAAATTCTGATCCCCATAGGAATACCCTTTCAGAACATCCTTAGATGCTGGGAAGATTCCTCAAGGTTCTCTGGGCAACCGTCCAGGGCAGGGAAATCTGTCTCGCAGCATCCCAAGAAGGAAAACACACCAGGAAGGAGAGCTGTCACCTCTAAGGCATCTGGTCTTCATACTTGATTGGCATGTCAAAATATGTTATGCATTATAAATGGCCATATAACTGCACCTATAAAATTATGTTTGGGGAATAATTCCAGAAGTCTGGAAGGACCTGCAATATCAGGCAGAAGCCAGTTGTACCTTATCCATTTTCTCTCCATTAAGTATCAGTCAAAAGGTTGGAACATTCTGAAGAGGAGCTGTGATCAGATCCCAACACATGTATTAAAACATGTCAATGGCCAGTGTCACATAAACATGAAACATAAAGGCGGCAATCTAGTACAAATAACACTTTCAAGCAAACCGTACTGCATACATTTTCTTTTGCTTACACAGAAACAGAAGATCTAGCATATGCATGACCAGCAAAACATTTATTTCACTAACACTTTACAATAAGGTTGTATACGTTATTAAGGTTAGCTTATACAATATTTGAAAACACCGAACAGTACAGTACTTTTAGAGCTTTTAATTTCCACATAGAATAATATATTTTTAACTTTGCATGATTTACTTTTAATTAAATGTAACATTGTATATTTTTATATTAGCACTAATATAAAGTTAAAAAATGCTTTTCAAAAAACACTGTTTGTTCATGATATATAATACATTAACTAATGTTAATGGTTATAACCTTGTTGTAAAGTGTTTCATTTTTCTTTCTTCATATGAAAATCTAGTGCTTATGGACCAATTTATAACCACATTTGGACTACACTTATTACCTAGTGAGCTGCCTTGTTTTCTCCTGTATATGTAGCCACATACCAGCAAAATGATGCCTGCCTATCATTTGAAACAACTTTCCTGTCAGGGGTGCCTATGATACATTAAAAGGTCTTGGTCGGAAACTCATTAGGTTTTGGAGTCAACCTTTTTTCTGATGAATTCCATGACACCCTTCACTGCCTTTTGTAAAGGATTAACAAAACGGTATTTTCGAAATTTACGGACATGTCTCGTAAATCTTTGAAGATATTGACTCACACAGGCTGCACATTCAGGTGGATTTCAATTTATGATTTATCTTGGCAAGCATTCTGAATTATTCTTGCTGGCACTCCACATTAGAAACTGAAAAATCACACAGTATTGGATGTGACATATCAAGGATGCACTCTAACAATGCAAACACACCATGTGGTGTTCAACATCACCTCATTATCTTTAAACATAAAAGTTCTGAAACATTTGAAATCATTTTCTTAAAGCGTCTAAGGGTGTTTTCCCTAGAAACAACTACAGTGATTTATCTTACAGTGACTGATCACAAAAATAACAAGTTAACCTGTTTATTTCTTTTAAGTCACAGCGTCATTAACACTGAAGGATTCATGAAGAAAATAACAAGCCATTTTCTGTGCTCCCCTAAAAATCTAACCACTGAGTATCAAAGCAAACTACAGTGCTTTTTACATCTGCACAGTATACTATGTTTAGTGAGACACATGAAAATCACTGATGCATTCAAGAATTTGTTTATCTGTAAAATATTGATATTGCCTGCAGGGACAACAACAGTACTTTTTGTAAATACCCAGTAGGATGAGTGCTTTACGCTCCATGTGTTGCCTGCTAAATGGGGATCTGGCTGAAAAAAGAAACACTGGATGAAGAAAAAAAATAAAAAACAGACAACGCCTACTTTAAAAGCAGGCAGAGCAGACAGACCTCTTAGTCAAGAGGAGCCTCAAGCTCAGACATTTCTGAATCAATTATTCATCTGAATTGGATTAGATGGACCTTGTGATTTCCCTCTCCAGTCATCTCTTTCCATGTGTATGTCTGTGGATGTTTTATATGATATGTTTCACATTCCCCTGTTGTATACATTGCACTCCACTGACCATGAAGCATCCTATGTCAGAAGTTCTCCCTTGTCCTTTGGGAGGGTATTGATCAATTCTGAGTGCTATCTTGAAGTGAATGGTCTGTGATTCAAGGATACAAAGCCATTATTCTTTGTTTTTCCAATGATTTTAAGTCCAGTAGCCCATTGTCCAGTGTGCCCATTGCTTTTTGGCAGCCTGAGAAGCTTCCTCCACATGTCATGGCACTATACCACAGTGCTGATGGTGGAAGACTCCTCAGACTTGCCCTGCCTGCTGGGCAGAGACTTGAGATACTCTAGGTGGCGCCTGGCATCTTCCTGATTGTGTCTCACATAGTAGACCAGGTAGGAGATGACCATGGTGAACCATCCAAACATGGTCACCAACATGGCCACGTCCGTGGTCTTTTTGAGCACCACACACAGGTCCAGGTCTTTGGCCAGCAGGAAAGGCACACCTTGGGCTGCAGAGTCTGAGGGTTCAGATGTCTGACAGATAATACCAGTCAAAGATGTAGGCTCTAGGTCCAGGTGTGGAAAGGCTGTCTGCAGCTTGCAGTCACAGTGCCAGGGGTTTCCAGTGAAGTTAGATCTTGCTGTAACACCTTCAAAGGCATCAGGGTCCAATGTTGTGAGCTGGTTGGATGAGAGATCCAGAAACTGTAGAGAGGCTGCCAAACCTCTAAAAGCTCCAGGTTCAAGCAAAGCCAGTTCATTATGGGAAAGATCCAGTTCAGCTAGCATTGGAAGATCATGAAAAGTATTGGCAGGGATGCTGGTCAAGAGGTTGTAGTCCAGGTAGAGGTGTTGTGTGTCATTGGGAATATCCTGAGGGATCTCAGTAAGATGCAGGTTGCTGCAGCGCATAGCCTTACCACCAAATGCGTCCTCATTGTCTGAACAGTAGCAGCGCTTGGAGCAGGAAGTCGCAGCATGTTGGAAACATAGTGTCATCAGCACTAAGCTGTGAAACAGCAACCACATGACCACACAGTGCCGAAGCAGCCAACCTGAGGGTAGCAGCATTGTAGGACTGCAGGCATAATCCCTTTAGAGGACAACCTGTGCTGAGAGCACCCAGGGGGCTGTACCCTACATCAAAATCCCCAACAGCTTGCATGCCTAGAATATTGAAGAATACAACCAGTTAATGGAATATATATTTCTTTAATGTTTCAGATTTCAGACTTTCAGATATGTCAAGATTATAACATGTTTCCTTTGAATACTACTGTGCTCCTTGCTTGAGATACTTTTGAATTAAAAGTAAAACATTTGGATTAAATGATTCCTCTAATTAAAACAGATTACCCTTAAACCATTCCTACGGAGCTCCGCACATGACAAGAAAAAAAAAAATTGTGCACAAAATTTACCAATTCATTCCCTCAATTTACTAAAACGTGCACACGATTACTATTCCGTTCCCTCAATTTACTATTGCGTTCGCTTGATTTGCTAAATTCTATTTACTATTGCGTTCACTTGATTTGCTAAATCGTGCGCACGATTTAGCAACTCGAGGGAACAAATTATAAAATCTTGTGCACAATTTATAATTCGAGTGAACGCAATAGTAAATCGAGGGAACGCAATAGTAATCGTGTCCACGTTTTAGTACATTGAGGGAAAGAATTAGTAAATCGTGCACATGATTTAGCCTTATATTTTTTTCCTGTGTGTCATGTGTGGGGCTCTGTACATTCCAGAGTGAATGCATACATACAGAGATACACATCAAACATTTTCAAAGAGATAATTATTGCAGAGATCATTTTTAGCTGTATTTCCTAGTCCTTTTTAATGCTATACAATATCATTATCTTGACATTGTTTAAAAGCATGTACAATCTCATACTAAATCAAATAATTTTTTCTTGCCATCTCTTGCAGCAATGCCTCGCCAGTCTCTTGTGATTTAAGGATTTGTACATAGCCTGTTTTGATTGTCCCTGATTAACTTGCAATTAATTACATCCCTTACATCTGTCTTCGAGTGTCTATGTGTAGTATACATAGACATACATACATGTACACAGAAACATGCATGCAAGAATTACAAACCCATGCAGCACAAAAATTCTAATTAATAAGCAGACTGTTGCCTTAACATTTCAAATTTAATTTACTATTGGAAACTAGTGTGCTTGATGCTCAAAGCAGTGTGGTTGTAGCTATTATTATTTCCAGGCTGGATTAATTTATTTATTTATATATTTATTGTTCTTTTTTGCTAGACGCAAATCAATGCTCTTACAAAAAAAATAAAAAAAAAATAAAAAAAAAATTCAAAGCTTATCCATTCACGTTGATGACGTAAAAAAGTGGTACTTCCTCAAAAGTGTTGGTTGATTTATATCCCTGCTATGCTGGCCTTATTCACAACTTTGCTACAGGCATTAATGAACCCCAAGAATGAAAAAAGTTAAACAAAAAAAGACAAAGCATGTGAATAAGATGCTTCTTCAAAAAGAAATTTTAAATAGTCAGAACATTAAAAATAGTTATAATACCATGTAATTTAATTTAATTTAATTTAATTTAATTTAATTTAATTTAATTTAATTTAATTTAATTTAATTTAATTTAATTTAATTTAATTTCAAAGACCCAATAACTTGTCCTATTTGAGGCCCCGATACACTTCAAATGAAATTGAAGAACGAACTGATATGACGTAATTTCAAACAAAATCAGCTCTAAACAAAATTCATTTTGAGTTTGTTTCAGTAGTTTCAACAGCTCACCAAAACAAACTTTCTGGGGGAGTTTGTTTTGGCTCCTAAACAACTTTGAGCTACCATTGTTCTGTGGCGATTACGCAATCAGTGGGTGTGTTCTAGAACTCCACCTTACTTGATGTTATGAGCAACATGAATACCCTCTTCAAGAGATTGTCAAACAAAGAAAAAAAACTGATTGTCAATCCGAAAGGCACACATTGTGAAGTACAAAAAATGCACTTCCTCATCTGTGCTCCACATTTGTTGAATAAAAAGGGCAAAAACTTGCCATTATTCTTTATGTTTTCATGAAGTGGACACACATACTACCTACATCGTTTGCTCTTTTACTTTTTCTTTGTTATTGAATAGATTAATGCTACTGCCAGATGTTTAAGAAACTGTTCTTCTCTCACAGCTGCCATGGTTGAGGAGAAATATGTGAGCAGAGCTACACATATTTACATACCCAATCTAAACTCTGCCTCCAGCAGCACATGGCTATTAGAATGTTCAAAAACAGTACTGTCACACAGCCTTTTCAAAAAAAAAAAATTTTTTAAATCCCCCAAAACTAATTATATCAAGGCCTTTACACTTCTCACATTTTCTCCACCGATGTATCTCGTTCATGATGACACAGGTGGAATGTGGGGCTTCTCGATCCTCATGTAAAACAAATTAATTGACCGATTGTTAATACAGTCAGTTTTCTTCTGAATATAATATTTTATATATTATATCCAAATTATCTAACCATAGAGGCTCAGGTAAAAATGCTACTTTACAATTCAGAACAATTTAGAGAGGCAGGTGATTCCTTGCCTTCTTCTGGAATCGTGACAAGACAACTAAAGTCATATAGAGTCTATATGCATGTATATATATGATAAGTATAATACAGTATGTCGTGGTAAAAATATTGAGCAGTGAGATTGGACTTCCATGGTTTTGCAAAAGGTACTTTTTTATCTGAAGTTCTCCTGGGGTTCACATTTGCACATATCAGACTTGCAAAGTGCAACATATGCTCTTTTATTCTGGGCCAAATTTATATCTGTGTTTGTTAAACTCCCCAAATATATCTTAATTTGAATGTATATATTTAACTTACTTATAACACAAACATTGGTCATTCTAAATATTGCAGATGGAAAAGACATCAGCCCAAATGATATACAGTAGAAGACAGGGCAGGTAAGGAACACTGCCTGCTATCCGAACTGTGGTTGCCATTTTGGATATTTAATCCCACCAATGTTGTGGTCAGTAATCCATAATAATAATTTCACTTAAGATGTATCTTGGTCTTGTTAGTCCAAGTAAAGATGAACAACAACTTTTTTTATAATTCACACTTTTCTTTATTAATTTTCTAATAATAGCTTAGCCACCTTAGCTCATTAATATATCAGCAGCATATAAGAAGCCGCTATTCTCTTACAAATCTTCAAGGCAACATACAACAAGGAAGCTGCCTTGATAGCTGCAATAATTTCCACCCTTACCATTGTAAGAAAAACTTATTTCAACTCTGCACAAGCCTGCAGTATCCACCAATATAAAAATCACTGGTTCTCTGTTTATGTATTGCATCACCTCTTAATACCTATAATTCTGAATTCTCCAGTAACAAAAGTCAACTGGGTTCGTAGTTGACAAATGGCAGCGAAACCGCCACTGTCCACTTACACAGATTAAAAATGAACTCGATCTCTAAGTACCTCTTAGTATCACATAACAAGTGGGAGTCTCTTAAAGCAGGGACTGTTTGTTGAAGGGAGAGGGAATAAGACGCTAGACTACAAAAGCAGCTGAAATGGCAGGCAAATAGATCTGAAGGCTGAAGAAGGGAGAAAGAGAGGGAGAAAGACAGACATTAGCTCAGCTTTCATGCTTCAGTGACCAAAGTCTTCCCATGCCAAAAACCAAACCAAGACAGTTATTTACCAAGGTTTAAAAGAAGTCATTTTAGCCTTGCTGTAGCATAAAGTTTTCTTTATTAAAGCACGAAAGGGTGGCCTAAGGATGAGCAAAGTGATGGAAGATAGGTTAGATAAGAGTCACAGACCTCCTGGAAAAGCTGTACCTCTCATGAATACACAACAGGGTTCTGTCATGACATTTTCGCAAGTGATAGTGTAGGCCGGACACATAAGGAGAGACAGACAGACAGTGAAAGATGAGGACAACAAAGACCTTAAACACAGATCGGCAGAGAAATACAACTGAGAGAGATAGGGGAAATTTCTATGATAGCTCAATGGCAGCTCAGTGGACAGAGATAGACAGAATAAAGGGTGTAACAAGACGTGAGATGGAAGCATGCAGGGGGTGAAGAGAAACCACACAGGATGTTAACATGATTCAACAGAGAGAACAAGAGAGGAAACAAGAGAATCTGAGGAGCCGGTCTAACATTACAGAAGAGAAGAAAGAAGAGAAGGAGGAAAAATGGGGTTAAAAGGTTCAGGACAGAAGATTTTGGGGGAGAAAACTGGTGTGACCCTGCCCCTGCAATGAAAGGCCAACAAACCAGTTTAGTTTATTAAAATAAACGCTGTGATTAGTGATGTAAATGCTATTACCATAAAGATATCACAAATTACAGACACATACTTGATATAATTTTTGATATGTCAATTTCTACTTCAGCCTGATTGAAGAGTTGGATTCTTGCTGGAAACATGTGATGCTGGTGTGCTGTTTTACCCACCACACTTCTTAACTAGTTTGTAGCATTATTCCAGTTGGCCAACAAACCACCAAACCAGCACTAGTAATCACCACAAAACAGCAAGGAAATGCATGCGATTTGTATGATTAGCCATGTACACAGATATTTATGTCTTCAGCAACTCCTGAATAGTACTGCTATGACTTTTCAGTGAACCGCCATAAGATTTGTGTCCAGACTCTCAAACAAGAATACAAATTATGATGAAGAGAATGAAATGTACATTAAAGTGGGGATGGGAAAGGAGGAAAGAAGCTTTGACAGAGCTGAACTGGACTGTATTGAGTGACGTATCATTAGATGGAACTTGACTCAGATGATAATTGGCCTGATATTGTCACTTAGCCATTTTATTAAACTGTTATCCTTGTTGTTCATGCTGAATGTAAGCATTATAGGATGAGAAAGTCTGGTAGATGACTGACTCTGGATAGCTCTAACATTAAGAGTTGCACTTAGATGAACGCTAAGTGATATGTTTTATCGACATCTTTGGCTAAATTGGACTACTGGTTTGCTCAAAGGAAATCATGTTGACTCTCCAAGTAGGCTACTGTAAATGTCCACTCTAAAAAATGCTGGGTTAAATATAACCCAGTGATGGGTAAAATATGGACAAACCCAGTGAATTGGGCTGTTTTGACCCAGTGGTTGGGTTACTGCCAGAAGGTTGGGTTAAACTCTTAACCCAACTGTTGGTTGAAAACAACCCAATCTTTGGGTTTGTCCATCCTTTACCCAGCGCTGGGTTGTATTTAACCCAGCATTTTACTCTTTAGTTGAAGACTGTAAGCCCCTTTTTTCCAGTGGTAATAGTGGCAATATTCAAATGTCTAACTTTATTAAACAGGACTGAATGAAATATGTTACATTTAAGTGTAAAGAAATTTTCAGTGTCAGATTAAGTAGAAATAGCTCTTTAGGGTAACTGTTAATTTTCCATTTTACAGTGTACAGTAGTGTAAATGTAAAATGTGAGTGGATGTTCTCTGAGAGAACAGAGAATTGTGGGGGGGGGGGGGCAGGTTACAATAGCTGTTTGATACACTAAAAATATTTTTGAGATAGCTCATTATTTGATTTAGTTAGTTTTATGAATCCATAATCCATAATTAGTCTTCTGAATCCATCAAAAGTTTTACTCCTGAGAAACAGTTCTTAGTCTACAAACTGTTGTGCTTCCTCATCTCTAGTCTTGTTTAATAATTCATTTCAAACAATGTCTGAGTGCTCCTGACAGCTGGCAGTGTATTACATGGAGACCCTACTGCCAACCTGTATTCAATTATCTGAGTTAATAATAATAATAATAATAATAATAATAATAAAATCAGTAATCTAAAAAATAATCTACTGAAATGGCCAATCTATAGAAATGATCTACAGAAATTGCCAGTAATCATAAATCACACAACATCGCCATGATGCACAAACTCTTTCCTATTATCTTGAAGGTCTAAAGGTGAATAGACAAATAAAGTAATTTATAAAGAGCAGATTTTATGTCCTTGGTGTCTCCACATAATATCACTGAACTGTATGACATATTTAGGCTATGCATAATTAAATAAAGTAGTTATTATCCACA
Source organism: Carassius gibelio (assembly GCF_023724105.1). Classification (NCBI taxonomy): domain Eukaryota; kingdom Metazoa; phylum Chordata; class Actinopteri; order Cypriniformes; family Cyprinidae; genus Carassius; species Carassius gibelio. The sequence continues at coordinate 5,039,444 of NC_068382.1, forward strand.
CTAATATTTATTTATTTTTTATTTTTTTTGTGCTTCATGTTCAACATCTAAATTACCTTATAATACATTTTATTAAATCCAAAAATCAATTTGACTACCTTAACTAATTTTTAAGCATGGGTACAGATGACTCCTCAAGTTGACGACTGTTCATTTTCACTTTTGGTAGTGTATTGAATATAATACGAATAAATAATGTAAAAACATATCTAAATTCAACCTTAACGCACATACTATTTTAACATGTACATACATATAAATATGCCGTGTTTTACAAGAGTTACACGTGTCTTTTACTTAGTTGTATGCTACATGTTCTTCATTCTCTAGAGGCTTCATCTTCAACTTCATCAAACACCTATAGATCGATTAAAGCTTATTGTAGAGCTGTCAAATGTCTTATTTCCTCATGTAAACGCGTTGGAAAGTAGCGTGCGTTCAGTGCACTTCTCATTCAAATACAAGCCAGACTCACGTTTCTCCTCTCTGTCTTCTGTGATCTCCTCTCTTCTCTGCATTCGCCTTCGCGTGTTTGCTGTAGAGAAGGGAGTTCATTGTCATTTGCGCAAATATTCCTTCTGGTTTAGTGATGAAGATCAGCACGCATCGCGAGTCGTGGACGCGTTCAGACGCGGTCAGAAAATGAGAGAGAGAGAGAGAGAGCGAGAGAGAGAGAGAGAGAGAGAGAGAGAGAGAGAGAATTGACTTTTAATACAAAATATAAAAACTCTCCTATTCAACACTCCTACAACCAGTGGCGCCCCCAGAACATTTTAACAGGGGTGGCCAGATGAGGCCACAGTAAATTTTTGGGTTCGCACATTAAAAAAAAAAATATTCAAAAAAGGTTTGCAATATAGACAAAAAGTTATATCTCTGTGATTTCTGGGATTTTATCGATAACGATAAATAGACTATTTTGCTGATGTCTTATTTCTAATTGTGCTGACAGCTGACTCCTTATTTTTTTTTTTTTTTTTTTTTTTTTTTTTTTTTTACCTTTACACCATTGTTTGTAAAAGTGTGCACCATCTTTTAGGTCAAATGATTGGCAAATGCAATCAGTATCAACAAAATTGATCTTTGCAATGCAGAGAAAACAGAAGCTGCATCTGAAGTGCCAATTTAGATATTTTTACACACTGTTTAATGCAGCTCTGCCTCTGTGGAACATGGAATATTTTAACCTGCAGTAACAAATTGATCAATTATGTTTTGATATTTATAGATAAAATATTGAAAACTGATGTTTGAAATTATTTTAAAAATGAAAAGGTACCTAAAATGTGAAATTTAAACCACCAATAGGTGGCAGCGAGTCACTGTTATTAAGTGAGTCATTGCGATTGAACCGAATCATTTAAACGGTTGATTCATTCAGGAGCGAAACACTATAATGTTGCTCAGAGATGCAAAACTATGCTGAGCGTTTTGTTCACTTCTTAAACTATTGTGAATTTACATTCTGTATTTAAATTAATAGTACCCACTGCAAATCATCCTAGGTGTGGCCAGAGTTTGGCGCCCCTGCCTACAACAATATATATATATATAAGAGAGATTCGATTTTTAGAAACTTTATTTTACCAAACAAATCACTGATTCATATTTACAAACAACTTCAAATTATTAACTTATAAAAAATAATTCTAACCAATGTATTTGTAGTAAAACAGTGATTATTCAAATGTTATATTAAAATGTTGCTACACTTTTACTACAGTAAAATCATGGTTAATGCTTAAAGGAAATTAGAGATTCCACATAACTGTGAAAGGGTCATATAATGTTGCTAAAAATAACAACATTTTGGTGTATTTGGTGTAATGAAATGTGTTTGTGTGGTTTAAGGTAAAAAAAAAGAAACATTATTTTCCACATAGCTACTGTACATTATAGTTTCTCCTCTATGCTCCACCTTTCTGAAACACATAGATTTTTACAAAACTCATCCTTCTGAAAAGCGAAATGTGCTCTGATTGGCCAGTGCATTGTGATTGACCGAATACCTCAAGTTTGTGATGGAAATGTTACGCCCCAACCATACTGTGATGCCGTGTCCCGGTGTGACAAGACAAAAACAATAAAACACATTAAAAATGAGGCATTTGTGGCATTTGTGTCCCCACTCATGCCACAAATGAGGCATGAGTGGGGACATAAACTGACTATAATGACTTTTACTGTCTTTTTGTGTATCACACCGCGTAAACATAAAACATGAAATTGCATCATATGACCCCTTTAACTTCAGTGAACTACAGATCATTTGTTCATTGTTCATTCACAGTGTTGCCATGACACTTTATTCTGATATTTTCCATGTGAAAAACTGTAAATGTAATTCTGTCATAATTTGTACAAATCCCAGGAGGACTGTAATTATTAATTAATTAATATAAGTAATTATTAAATTAGAATACAAGAATCAAATAAGGTCCTGAACTGAAAATCAAACAAGTGGATGCACTGAAAATCTCATTAAACAACAGAATAACTGGTTGCAAATTATTATAATTCTATAAGCTTTGTAACATTATTATCTGTCCAGTTTAAATCTATGAAAAACCTAATATCTCCCGCATGCTAAAACAAAACTTGTTGCGTAAATAATAGCTGCCACGTGCTGGCTTGACAGGCATATTGCAATATTGTTTAATATGAGCAAATTAATTAAGCTCTGCATCTAACCCAAGAGGCAATTTTTTCTACTACATTTACTGTAATTTTATTTAGACAACAGAGAAAAAATGCAGCCTTTAGACTGATGAAAGTAATCTTTCATTTATTTCACCCGCTTGTATTCTTTCTCTTTCTCTGTCTCACACACTTAATCTAAATCAGACAGTTACTTAAAAGGATGACCTGTGTGTGGGCTGTTGTTAATTCTGATAGATCTGTGCCCTGCTGGAGCACTTATGGAATTAATGAAACAAGATGTTCGTGTTTGTGTGTGTGTGTGTGTGTGTGTGTGTGTGTGTTTTGGGGCACTCAAAATGATTTTCTGTTATACCTTCATATTATCCGGTGATATGGTAACAAAGGCGAACAATAAGTATGTTGAAGCTACCTGTATTACCTTGCATTCTCTGTGATGAAATGTGTTTATGTGGTTTAAAGGGGGGGTAAAATGCTATTTCATGCATACTGAGTTTTTTACACTGTTAAAGAGTTGGAAAGTTTCAAAAATTAAGTTGTACGTTTGAAAGAGTATTTCTGTTCCAAAAATACTCCTTCCGGTTTGTCACAAGTTTCGGAAAGTTTTTTTCGAGTATGGCTCTGTGTGACGTTAGATGGAGCGGAATTTCCTTATATGGGTGCTAAGGGCACTTCTCCCGGAAGAGCGCGCGCTCCCGTATAGCAGAGCACTGAGAGCATTCACTGATCAGAGCGAGAGCGTCGCGAAATGTCACAAAAGGAGTGTTTTTGGTTGCCAGGGCAAGACAACCCTGCACAGATTACCGAAGAAAAAAAAAACAGCATTAAGGGACCAGTGGATGGAGTTTATTTTTACAGAGCATCGACGGAGTTGTGCAAGTGTTTGTGTTTGTTCCCTGCATTTCGAAGATGCTTGTTTTACAAACAAGGCCCAGTTTGACGACGGATTTGCGTATCGTTTATTTCTTAAGGATGATGCAATCCCAACGAAAAAGGGTCACGATCGTGTGTTGGAACCGCAGGCGGTGAGTAAAACTGCTTCAAATATCTCTGCCTCCTTGTTAGTGCGTTCGCCTCCCATGCCGGAGACCCGGGTTCAAGCCCCGCTCGGAGCGAGTGGTTGCTGCTGCTGCTTTCGTTCAGTTTCAGCCTCGGGATCTGATTCTGGATCATAAATAAATGGCTGAATCTGACTGTTAGCCATGGTTTATTTTGGATGATGGTTCAAACAAAGTAGTTCCGCTTTCACAGTGAAACACACAGCGTCTATATGACATTGCGGCGACGGCAACAACAATATTCCGAGAGAAAAAGGTACGCCTTCTTTCTTTGCGTCTGGGCGGCGTTATGCAAATCTTCCCACATAGTAACGTAGAGATGTGGGGGCGTGTTGGAACAAGCCATTTTATGGGGGTGTGGACGAGTCTTAAATTAATATAGAATATCTCTTTGGATTTGAGACTTTAGTCTTTGCAACTTCACAGATCTTCATTATGCACCAAGAGCTTGTAACACTCCAAAAAGAAAGGAAAAATTTAAAATCGCATCATATGACCCCTTTAAATGTAAAAATTTAAGTGTGCTTTTTTTGAACCCCTTGTCAGCAAACAGGCTAGAGACATAGAGGTAAGTTCTCACAACAACAGGTTTATTGACAAACAGGCAGCGGGATGAGAAGCCACAGTCTGAAGGTGAATATTTAGAGGAAGTAAAGGTATGCAAGTTTCTTAGCTGTGAGTAATTGAAGATTGTCTCTTGCAGGTGTAGCAGAAATGAGTCGAATCAGACAAATCAAAGAGTCTATCAGAGCTGTGTGCATTGAAACGAGAGCCGAACTCCTCAGGAAGTCATAAATCAGTTCTAGTTTTTGTTATGCTGGTTGAAGCCTCTTCACATCCCGATAGCAATTATTAAGTTAAGTGGTTTAAATCTATTTATCTGTATTTATATATTCTGTGGAAGGCGTAGGGCCAAGGAATGTACATCCAATCAAAATGCTTGGAGCATTTTAAATGGCTTTCTTACCTGCCTGTCAACGTATGTATCTGGATACCTCTGCGCACCCTGTTCACGCAGAGAGTATATGTCATCAGCGCGTTCACACATGCTGTGCAGCCACAGAAAGAATGGCAGACATACATCAACAATCATGAATGACACATGATGTAGCCCGGCGTTTCCCAATTCCAGTCCTCGTGCACATATTTTGCATGTCTCGCTTAGATAACACACCTGATTCAGATGAACAACTCGTCAGAAGTTAGCTATGTGAATGAATGGTGTTCCGATCAATATGATCCCTACATCTGTAATGGTCAAAACCACTTCATTATTGATTTTCTGGAGGTCAGCTATATTACACAGATTGTCAAAACACTATCAGTAGGTTATTTTTTTTTTAAAGTCTATAAATTAAAAAAATTGAACTTTAATAAAATGTATTTGTTTTTGTACATAAAATTACCAAGTCACAACAAAAACATTTTATCACATTTTTCTTTTAAGACTCTGAATGGCTTACATACTGTCAATTTTTGCTAGTTTTACCCTACATAAACAATTGTTTTTACATTAACAACTGGAAGAGACCTGTCGTAACTCTAAATTCAGTTGCACAGCCTCATCAACTGCAGAGAGAAACAACCATTCAATTACACCAAAATATACACATATATTAATGGACTTTAATGGACATCATAGAGGATTGTGAGGATATTTCACTGAAACTGGATTATAATTACATCTACATCTTACTTTTTTATGTATTCTTTCATCATCAATGTCAATTGGTATTTATTAATGCATTCTAATAACTGTTCTTAAAGCACTTAAATTTTTTGACAATTTCACAAAATAAAAGGGCAATTAAAAAAAAAAAATAGAGGCTACAATATATTATAAGACCGTGCAGATAGAGGGGTATAAACATATTAATAAATAGTAAATGCCTTTTATTGGCTAGCTTGCTAAGACAAAAAGTCTAAAAAGCGGATGATCATTATTTATCAGTTTGTTATTATTATTATTAATTATGTGAATCTGTGTGAGTATATGCAGGATCTTGAAACTGCAGATCCACTTCATGAGTCCTACTGCACAGTTTATATGTCAAAACAGTTTAACTACAGCAGTGCCAGGCCAGCAGTGTTAGACCCAAAGTCAGTTTTTCCTTTGCTGAAGGATGGATCTGTTAAATGAAAGACAGATAATTGCAGATCATAATATAAGATAATCACTTGTTAACATGTGATCCTTAAAGCAATGTGTCATCTGTTTTATGCGTGCTTTATTCAAAAAGCATTGTGCAAAGGCAGTATGAAGTCTAATTTAATATATACTAATGAGAAATAAACATGCGCATTGCTGGTAGACAGTTCATATTTTAATACATAGATAGTATTGGTTACATTTTGTAATACAGTAGCCTATATAATCCTTCTTTCTGCTCCTGGTTTTCAAAAATAATATAAATCCTTTTAAAATGCAGAAATGAACAGACATTGAGTACATTAAAGTTTTGCCTTTTAAAACGATTATTATCTAAAAGGACTCAAAAGGTCATATAAATTTTATTGCTGGAAACTATACACTTAAATTCCAGAACATAAGCCCTTCAAATGAAGTTTTTCACATACAATGTTATGTTTAAAACATTTATATCTCACTTTTACAATCATACTTCCACTGTACATTTAATCTGCTGGAATGTAAAAAGTAAGTAGCTAAACAATGTTTTATCCTGTTGCCCTTTCAGCATGAGGGTAACACTTTCCCATGATAGTTTCAGAAAGGCAAACAAAGAACTGGGCAGGGTGGCACACAGGTTCCTAAAGGTTACTGAGACGCCCCATGCATGCTTTAAAAATACTTAGGTGATTAGCGATTTAAAAATACATTTATGAACATGTATAGGCTGTAATGGAGTGTGTGTGTGTGTGTGTGTGTGTGTGTGTGTGTGTGTGTGTGTGTGTGTGTGTGTGCGTGTGTGTGTGTGTGTGTGTGTGTTTTCGTGTGTGGGCTGTGCACGGGGGGTGGCCCGTCTTTGCCCTCATCGGCTCAGTTGCCCCACTCACCAATCCCCCCCCCATCACCCCGGCTCAAAGCGGGCTGTTACCGCTCCACTAAAGTTCCGCGGATTCCGCTAATCCGCTCCGTGCTTTCCTGTCCGCTCGAGACTGCAGCATCATTCACGATCTGTGTGCTGCTTTCTGGAGAGTGGAGACCACAGTTCCCAATGTCGTTCCATTAACAGGTTTACAATCCACATTACAGTCACTGGATGATTCACTCAATTAGTAATTTGGTAGTTTGTTTTTGTATTTCTGTCTGTAATTATTTACAACAGACAAAAGAGACGGAGAGAAGGCAGTTCAACATTGCAAACATGATGTAGAATATTTAGCAGTTAAAAACTTATGTTGAACACCAAATTTGTAGCCTTTCTAAAAACAGACTTAATTTCTTGGCCATTAGGGACTACAAAGATATGTCTGATTATAATATGATGAAAAGCATTTTCTTATCAGAGAAAGATTTTGTGCACTACACTGTCCCTATCAAATAAACTACAAATAATATGTATATATGATAAACTAAACAAGTAATATCACATTAAAATACCAGTTTATAGTTCAGATATTTAACTTAACTACAGTGCCTTATGATGTGACAAGTTAAAAAACTGACTCAATTTAACCCACAACATATGGCTCACTTTGCCCTATAGCTGCCATTTTGGATAAAAATAGCTACTGTTGCTTACCAGTTCAGGCTAATATTTAGCTTAATGATTTGCATAGTTTTATATGTTACTAAATCACCTATATGTGTCATAAATATTTTTAAATCTGGATAAATCTGCTTAGATGTAACCAAATCATCAGTTTCCAAAATAAATGGGTGCCTTCCACTCCTCTCATTTGTTTCTCTTTTCACATTCTGGCAGAAATTATTGGTGGTTCCAAAATACATGGTCACATTACAGTTAAAATGTACAGTTTCTAAGATACAGGGGGTGGGTCAACTTACCCACTGGCTCAACTTACCACACTCTCCCCTACTTCCATTGAATATAAGGCAGAAGGAGGCTCAGAGACCCCACTCTTATCCAAACATCTACAATAATGTCTGAAATTATTACAGGCTGTGCTGTCGGCTCTGTATGCAAGCACACACGAAAATCTGGAGACTTTGCAAACAAATGTTCTGTTGTTATTTCTGTTTTTGAGGTTTACACACTGCTCATTGTAATCTATCATTATTGAATGGTCATCCACTTGTTTAGAATAACATGCAGCATAAATTCATAAATCTCCGCATGTTCAAGAACATGCACACAACCATAAATCCACATATGCAACAAGCTTGGGGCACCCTCTCTTGGTCATGAATAATATTTACAGTAACACACAGTGTTAAAAACGGTTTGCCTAAAAACCCCAAAGATTATGCCAAATGCAGATATGCTATAATATCATCAAATTACAAATAATAATAAAAATTATAATAATAATATTAAAATAACTGACAGAAGCTTAATTGGATCTTTTGTTGATCGAAGGAAAATATCTTACTTTGACATAACACTGAATGAAAAAAGAATGGAAAAGACCCCTCGGCAATGCTACCCTGACGGCCGTCCTTTCGTTGGCCCTTTTCTGCCCTATTTCTCATTTTCTTTTTTAGGACGTTTAGTTGTGCACTATATGGTTTTTGCGCTTCAAGCTACCATGCATTAGTTTGCCCTCAAAGCTGTTGCATTGAGATGAAACAAATAAGTGGAAGAGCTCACATGTTTCGGAGTATTTCTTATAGGAAGCTATAACAGTGAGCAGGCATTTTTTACCCTCTCTCTCATTACCTGCTGTGGTGTACTAATGCAGACATGTTCATTTAATTTAGCCCTTATGCTTCCAACTGTTGATCGTGTACTGTTTTTGATGCAGACTCTGAGGAGTCCTGCAGCAGATGTTTATTATGCACTATGATTTGGCGCTCCATGTTACCAATCATTAGTTGTCCAACTACACCCTCGGCTCTGCTGCTGCGTCGAGCTGAAACAAGTAGAAAAGCTCATGTGTTTTAGAGTATTCTTATAGCAAGTTATAACAGTGAGCTGGTGGATTTTCCCCTCTCTCTCTAACATTACCTGCCGCACTGCACTGATGCAGACATGTTCAGTTGATTTGTGGCTTATGCTTCCTACTCGTTCATGTACTGTTTTTAGACACAGACTCTTAGAAGTTCGGCAGCAGATATTTTGTCGTGCACCATGGTGGACTTCAGAAGAAATTCTGTTGAAAAGCCCCAGGATCGCTCCTTCTCCACCAGACACCGCCGCCGAGCTCCAAGCTTCATCCCATCCGCTTTTCTCTGCTTGACCACGACGCCGAGGCTTAACCTCAACTCTATTGGCATCGTTTCCAATTTTGCCTGGGATCCTCTTATCAATCGGCTGTGCCCACAATTCCTCCAATCGTAAAGTTAACCGTATTTAAGCCTGAGGCTAACGCTTATTAATTCCGATGCTCTGTCCTCGTGAAGGGTAAACAAGCAGATCTGTATGATCAAAGTTATTCTCCCAGCAATCAGCCAAACCTCAGTCCTAAATCCACTCCAGCAGGGCGGCCAATATTTTGTGCAAAGCTCGCAAGGCCCAGAACTTGCCTCACTCAACACCACCATTGCCCCGATGCCCGGAGTATTTAGCTCCTGTTGGACGTCGGTGAGACAACCTTTCTTTTTCCATTTCTACAGTCAGTGAGGCTTACCTGTTCGATGCTGTGTGCTCCTGTCGGACATCAGCGAGAGCCTCCTGGCCAAACAATCTTTACTGTTTCCATGCTACGGTCGGCGAGGCTTACCTGTTCGATGCTGTGTGCTCCCATCAGATGTCAGTGAGAGTCTCCCGGCCACACAACTTAACCTTTCTGTTCAACGGTTAGCGAGGCTTAGCCATCTGACGCCATGAGTCTCGACCTCCCGCCGAACGCTGTCCAAGCTCTCTCAGCTATCCTCATGTCTTTTTCCCCCCACCTGGTGAGGCTTACCCATTCGATGTTCTGAGTATGATACCCCATTGGATGCCGTGAGAGCCCTCCCAGTCAGGTTTTCCTCTTCTCTTTCCCCACCCGGCGAGGGTTACCCGTCTGATGCATGTTCTCCCGTCAGACGTCAGAGAGATTTCTCCTGGTTGAGCTTCTATACTTGCCACCATACAATCACGCTGCTCCTCCCCATCGGCCGGTAGGGCTCACATATAATTCAGCTAATTATTTGTAAGCGTGAACTCCTGAAATGATGTTTTATTAACAAGGTTCGGGAGGAGCCCGTAAGATACTTAGCCTAATCAAACACAGGTGAATCACAATCAAGTTAATCAACACCATAGTATAAATACAGCTGACTTACCTCTATCCACTGACGATTTATCAGCATACTTCAGCTAATTATATGTAAGCGTGAACTTGTGAAGTTCAAATGCACATAACCTGGACCACCAACACTACACTACTCTCAAGAAGGCACAACAGCGGCTAGGCGTGTAAGAAAATATAAATACACGTGAGTATTGCGATATTTTGTTTGGCTATACTGTATCGATTATCAAAAACGGAATATCGATATTAAAAATAAATAATTCATACAAGATTGATGGCAGTTGTTTCATTTTGAGTTTGCATCCCGACCGCTAGATGGCAGTCTTCATCGCTGAATGACAGTGAGAGTAACAGGAAATACTAGCGTTAGGGTTTGCCGCTAATAGTGTGAAAAAATTGTCCCTGTTCCTGATTCGGTGTACAAAGCTGAAGTGTGCATCATTTGGGCTTTTGTGGTAATGTGCACCACTGGACCTTGTGAAGAAGAGCTTGCGTGGGGCGGGGCAGGTCGAGGTGTGCGGTAGGGTCGCAGATCGTTGCGCCTGCAGCTCTCTCTCATTTTGGGACCATTTTGTGCAGTTGGGGTGGTGCTTGCGTTGCGGTTTTGGAGATTCCACGGAGAACATTTTAAATACAAAATAAAAACCTGTGAAATCCAAGTGGAAAGGCTCGACATCAGTATTTATTTAATTGTTTTATATTTGTTTTGTTTTCTTTAGGAATCCTGTAAGCACTTTTTTTATTGATATTAAGCAGATGTAATTTTTTGATCAGATCAAAATGTTATTGGATACAATTATGTTGACATAAAAGACCAGAATTCAGCCCTCAATCCAATAATCTCAACCCCCACTGAAACCTCATCCACAACCCTGGCTCCTGAAACCAGGACCCTTTCCACCCATCCCAACCCACAACACCACATGCACCACATGAACACACATGAACTACATGAAAACCTCAAGAACATTGTGCAATTCGAAGTGTGCTACATATGGGTGAGTAAGCTGGAAAAACCACCTGCAGAAAAAAAAACAATGTTGTCACCTGATCTGGATTTTAGGGAACCAGGTAAGTGTTAACAGAATTTTGGAGGAGCTGGAGACCCAGCGCCAGAATAGCCTACATGACTGCACAACAGCAGTGTACTGTAGAGAGCGCTATACATTTAGACTGTTATGCGCCAAAAAAAAAACTAAAGAAGAAGAAGATGGCGTCACAGACAGAGGACATATTACAACTTCCTGTTTCGGGAAGCGCTGAGTTGGGTTGTTGTTCGCTAGCTAACGTTAACTAGTAAGCTTGAACGTCCAAAAGGACTGCGTATTAACCTTCGTGTCCGAATGTGCGTACATTTTTAAGGACCAAAAGGTGCGACTTACTGCATTCAGTGAAACAATGTCGGACAGTCCCGGTGGGTGTTGTCGTATATTCAGTCGAAGTAACTGTTAGTTAGCCAACTATTTACAGACCTACCATGTTAGCGGCTCAAATCGACATATACACATTAATTGCATACATTTTGTTTATTTGTCTTAGTTGTGTTATATGTGTGTTTTGAACAAAGAGTGATTAAAGGTTTTAGTGAATATATATATATATATATATACCATTTATGTTACTGCTGTTTTAACATTTAAAACAAGGTCACCAGAATCTGTCACGACAGCAAATATACCTTTACTTTGTATTTTGCCAATGCCAGGAGGAATGCAATGTTATTCTGCTGTTTTACTGAAACTTTAATCTTGAATCTTAATTTAGCTGTATTCTTTTCTTTTTCTAAGCGAGGTTTAGGTCTAACAAAACATATATAACACCATAACTTGTCTTCATTTTTGCTTCGTAATGTTGGCACTTTAATATGTTAATAAAACAACAACATTGTGTGCATCTACTCTATTTTCAACTGTTTTTGACAGATTTTCCACCAAGCGTTGAGCAGAATTTAGAGATAGAAGGCTCTGTTGTGATGATGGAGGGACAGGAGGATAGCATGTTTAATGACCAACATTTCTGTGAGTAATTAACATGTACAAACCTAAATATGCAGATCGTTACTCCTAATTTAAACGTCTTGTATCTTTTACACTTTCTCTGTCTGCAATATCCTCTCTTTGTCTTACTCTTCGCTTTTTTTGGCAGATTGTGAGATGTGTCACCATCACTTCATTGACCAGTGTAAGGTTCATGGTCCACCATTATTCACATGTGACTCGCCAGCAGCTATGGGCGTTCCTCAGAGAGCTCTGCTGACGCTGCCACAAGGCTTGGTTATCGGTCGATCGGGCATCTCTAATGCAGGACTTGGAGTTTTCAACCAAGGCAAGACTGTGCCTTTGGGGATGCATTTTGGACCTTTTGATGGAGAGGTGACCTCTCAGGAAAAGGCAATGGATAGTGCCTTCTCTTGGGTAGTGAGTGTCAATCTTACCATTTTATTATTTGTTAAGAGTTGTAACAGCAATATCAATATAAGCATTTGGCTAAACAAATATTAATGCCATTTTCTCTCTAGGTTTACAGAGGCAATAATCAGTATACCTACATAGATGCAGAAAGAGACACTCACTCTAACTGGATGAAGTAAGCACTTCTGTTTGCTTTTGTTGTGGATTGTAGTTTACCCATTTGTTTGATATTTTTCTCAATCTTTTGTCTTTTCAGGTTTGTGGTGTGCTCAAGGAGTGAGACGGAGCAGAATCTTGTTGCATTCCAGCAAAATGGACGTATTCTGTTCCGTTGTTGTCGCCCTATTGGCCCAGGGCAGGAATTTAGAGTTTGGTATGCAGAGGAATATGCTCAAGGACTTGGCATCATCTGGGATAAGATCTGGGATAAAAAATGCATTTCTCTAGGTAACTACATCTTGGATTTTTTTTTTACCTCTGTTACATTTCTGTTTCTTTTATATGAATGCTTCTTTAAATAATGTCACATAATGTGCAGTTAATCCAGATATTATTTAATAATTCCTGATGTAATCCAATTGCTTTCCACTGTCTGATAGTAGCTAAAATGACACTACTAGGAAAACATGAGAGCGTTTAAAACAGTAACTGAGGAAGGCAGGTTTAGGGACAGGCAGTAGCTTTCTTTCCCCATCTCAGTTCAGATTTTTGTTGCGTGTCAGCTTTTCCAGACTTGTATGCATTTCTTTCTTCTGTGGAAAACCAAAGAAGGTGTTTAAAAAAAAAATTATTTATTTTTTTGTCGTTGTGATTTGCGATTTAAAATGCGATTAAAAAAAAAAAAATGCTAGCTGGAAATGCTGACATCATCAGCACAATTCAGTTTTATTTTGTTGGGATAGCGTCTGTACATGCAGAGAATGTTATGCATTTTCTGTTTATCTGTCATGTCCTATTGGCTTTACAGTAAATTGATTTCTTTTTTCAGGAACAACTGAAGAACAGGCAAGTCAGGACTGTCTGTGTCCTTATTGCCATTACTCCTTCCCAGCCATTTTTTATCTGCATGCTCATGTGAAGCGCTCTCATCCCGATGAGTATGCACACTTCATGCAGACACAGCCGCTTGAGTCTGTGGACATCGACCAGTGCCTTCCGCCATCTGATGAGGCTCCTTCAACCCATACGGAGCCAGTAATAGAAAGCTGTCAGGATCAAATTTCAACCCTAAATGGACAACCCATCCATCACTCAGAAAAGTCAGATTGCGCTGATTTGTCTGACACGTGCAGTAATGGTGTGAGTGGTCAGACAGGTCTCGATGAAATGAATAAATGTGGTGAATGTGGCCGTAACTTTTTGAGATCTTGTCATCTGAAGAGACATCAGCGTACTATTCACTCCAAAGAGAAGCCTTATTGCTGCAGCCATTGTAGGAAGTGCTTTAGTCAGGCAACAGGGCTGAAAAGACACCAACAAATCCACCAGGGGGAGGAAAAGAGACAGAAAGATGCTGACAGACCTTCTGATATATACCCTTGCACAAAGTGCTCCTTCTCTTTTGTGGCCAAAGTCAATTTGTATCAGCATCTGAAACGGCATCACCATGGAGAGTATCTTCGTTTAGTTGAGAGTGGCTCAATAGCAGTAGGGACTGGAGGTGATGCTGAGAAAAATACTGACGAGCATGACCCAACCTATGAACCTCCTGCTCGAGGGAGAAGGCCTGTGAAGAACACTTTAAGAGGCAGGAGTCACACTAAAAAAGTACCTCTTGGCCGACCGAGGGGGCGACCACCTAAACCCAAGAATGCAGCTGTGGATGAAGTGCAGAAGACTTTATCTATCTGCACCGAGTGTGAACAAGCGTTCTCTGATTTGGAGACACTGGAAACTCACCAATGTGGAGTACAAGATCATAATAAGCCAAAGGAACCACATGAAGCACCAGCTTCTCAGCATGTCTGTGGTGAGTGCCTGCGAGCTTTCAATAATTTAGATCTTCTTGAAGCCCATGAGTGCATTCAGCAGGGAGACGGATCTTACTGTTGCTCTCACTGCAACCTTTACTTCAACCGTATGTGTAACCTTCGTCGCCATGAGCGCACCATCCACTCCAAGGAGAAGCCCTACTGCTGCACGCTGTGCCTCAAGTCCTTCACCCAGTCTTCTGGCTTGAAGCGCCACCAGCAGAGCCACTCACGCTGCAAGGCCCACCGCCAGAGCTCAGCCCTTGTTGATGCCACCATCTTTCCCTGTACATACTGCCCCTTCTCTTTCACAGATGAACGCTATCTTTACAAACACATCCGCCGTCACCATCCAGAAATGAGCGTCAAGTATCTGAGTTTCCAAGAAGGGGGTGTTTTGTCTGTTGAAAAGCCTCACAGCTGCAGCCAATGCTGCAAGAGCTTTAGCACAATCAAGGGCTTCAAGAACCACAGCTGCTTCAAGCAGGGAGAGAGGGTGTATCTGTGCCCAGATTGCGGAAAGGCATTCATTTGGTTTAATAGCCTCAAGCAACACCAGCGCATCCACACCGGAGAAAAGCCTTACACGTGTCAGCAGTGTGGCAAAAGTTTTGTCCACGCCGGACAACTGAATGTGCACCTCCGCACACACACGGGTGAAAAACCTTTCCTGTGTTCACAGTGTGGCGAAAGCTTCAGGCAGTCGGGAGATTTGAGGAGGCATGAGCAGAAGCATTCAGGTATTCGCCCCTGCACGTGTCCCGATTGTGGGAAAAGCTTTAGTCGGCCACAAAGTCTCAAAGCTCACCAACAGATCCATAATGGCACCAAACTCTTCCCCTGCACTCAGTGTGGAAAAAGCTTTACTCGTAGATACCATCTCACCCGGCATCATCAGAAAATGCACTCCTGACTAAAGTAGTAATAAGACAATGAGGAATTTATTAAAATCTTTAATGCAGATTTAAGTTCCTTTAAGACAAAGTTACTTTGCTATTGAAAAGATCCTGTTCTTGTCTAGTCCGTTAGACAGGTCTGAACTAGGCATTTTTGAGTATGTAACGTAATGGGGCACAAAATGTCTGAATGTAGTTGTTCCCAAAACACGGAGTCATTAGGCTGGTTGTAATCAATTTAATGAGACAACTTGGCTGAAGACAACTTTATTTTATTAATGACAAAATGTGTTATTGTTCAACAATGTTCTTACGATCGTAGTAAAATCATTTTGTAAATGTATGTGTGGCAAGATGTTTTCTTTTAGTCAAGAACTTCAGAGATGGGAAACTTGGGGTTTGAGGATGAGAACTCCTGGGTTTGCATAGATGCATAAATGTTCAGTTTTTTATTTTTTTAAAGGTGTCATGTCCCTCTGTGCAGCATACAATGCTTACAATCATCTTTTGTTGTGCTTGTTTTGTTTTTTGACCATACAACTGATCTTAGGTCCATTTATTAAAGTTTATCTCCCATTAAATAGTGGGTATCAAGTAATACCCTTGCACAGATAACTACTTTTCACCATGATTTACTGTGATTTTATGATGTTGCAAAACTTGCAACCTGAGAGTTATCATCAGTCTGCTTTGTCACTATTACTCTTTTAATTTAGCTTTGGTTAAAAATGGGCCTCTTAAAAGAAAAATATTCTGATGCTCATTGGTTTCTGTCATGTTTGTCTTCGTGTTTCAGTTCTTGTTTCTTGTGTAGATAATGTAAAATCACACGAATGAGGTGATTACTATCTTAATGTACTGTATGTAAGATTTATACATAATGAAATCTGTGTCACTGCTGCAAAATCTCTCCAAAAACCCTTGGAACTTCGAGATAAGTAACCATTTCAGAGAACTAGAAGATGCTCATACATTGGTGCTATGCAAATTTCTTGTCTTGGAAAATTTAATCTTCAAGCACATTAAAATAAAAGAATTAATTGTACAAGCTTTTTCTTTCTCTCTGCTCATTGCACATTGTTTGACTAACAAAGAGTTCTCTAATGCAGAGTATGTATTGCAATATGTTTTTTCCTTCTGTATTTGTACCTCAGATGCATTCATATTAAACGCTATGTTGAATTGTTTGGGTTATTTGCTCCGTTTAATACTCAAGATTTTACTGAAAAACTGAGCAAAGAAAACGCTACATAAGATTGAGGTTGAAGAAGATGAAAAATCCTCTGGGATCTGATCTTTGAGGGCTACGGTTTTTCATTTACTTTATTTGAGATAAATAATTATATCCTTGATAATTTTGAATGGTCTGACATCTTTTTCAGCAGAAAGAATCATTTAATTAGTCACTTCAGAGTTTAAAGCTGTCCCATACGTTTTAATGTAGGTTATTGTAAGCTACGTATGTATCAGTTCACTCTCTGTAGTGTTAGGTAATGTGAATGTTCCCAGTTTTGGTCATCTTTGAACTGAAAAGCAGTCTCAGATAGATCTGAGTTTATACAGTCATATCAGCTGCTCCCTTGACACATTTAAATACAAAGTGTTGGACTACCAATATATGTCCATATAAGTTATTTTGAGCATAACAGAGCATATTCCACTTGAAGAAAACAAAGCCACTTCGGTTACAAATCCACAGCTGACTGTTTATTTCATAAAAGCACATTAACGAACCACGAGTGTGTTTTCCATACAAGCCTTGCACTAAAATAAAGTTGTTTACATGCCTCATTGATTTAATGTAGTCCTGTGTAAAGACTAATGAAGACGTACTAAATACTACAATCACAATCATTTATAATTCTTGGTTCCTTCATATATTTCACATGATTATGTTAGCAGATGTAAATTTCACTGCTGTTGTATCTAAGACATCCTCCTTCGACATCTAGTTTAAGAAATGTGTGCTGTATTAAGTCAAATCATACTGAGCAATTCATGACGCAGATTCTTTCCAGGCAGTAAAATCAAGATTGTGTCCTCTTTTATAAATGTATCCAGATTTCATTAAACTATTGTGGCTCCATACAGATCGATCTCTTAACTGCATTTAAATGTAAACCACATTCATTAAAAACACACGCAAAACTATACACATGTGGAGGCCAGTCCCATAATCATACATAATCATTCCCATCTTTTTTGCCTCTTTAAAGAAGTTTAAAATGAACACTGGAGAGTGACTGTGAACAGGAGTAATACTGAGAAAAAGGCAACAGTTGGTTTTCACGGTTCAAGTCACCAAAACCTTGCACAAGAGGTAAAGTGTGGACTGCTTTAGGTAGGACAGAGGTGTTTAAATTAACCCCTTACAAATCTGGCTATATAGTAAGGCTAAGCTATAAGTATATCGTTTGATGTTTTTTAAGGTAACAAAATATGAGCTGAAATACTGCATCCTTCATTGGTTCTTAAAAAGACCGTTTTTATACTTTATATTAACTTCCCCCTCCATTCCACCATGAATGATGTGCTTCCCATTTTAAATTAATATGCACTTTTAAAGAATCTAGACCAATCATACGTAACGTTTTATCACATAGAACAGTGCCTAAGGAATGTCCTAGGAAGGACATTAGGACAAACATGAAATAAAAGAGTAACAAGCTTTTTAAAGTGGCAGTTCATTAGTTTAAAAAAAAGGCTTCAAATACAAGATATTGTTTTGAAACACTTCTGGTGGAATAAGTGTTTCTGTTTCATTCGTTTCAGGACTGAAACGCAGAAAAATGTTCCACTGTAGTATTTTGATCATGAAATGCATGCTGTATGCCAATTGTTAACGTAACTTAAAAAAGAACATTAGAATATTACAGGAACAACTTTGGCGAAACTATCAGTGACAGCCGAATCATTACCTAGAGTTAAATATGAGGAAAATACAAAGGGGTTTAAAGAGCAAACACTGCTGGGTAAAACAATTATTCACAATACTAAGAACGAGATTAATTCATCTCTAAAAGCATAAAAAGCCTGAAATCAAGGGATGGAGGAATGAAACTCTTGGGCTTACTGGGAATAACAATATTGACAAAAGTACAGATTCTCTGTTTCCCCAGTTGCAATACATTTATATTGAAGTAGTTAAATTTTTTTACGATGGATCCAGTGACTTCAACTCCTCGACCTGTGGCTCAAGACTTGTTACCTGTATCAGAAGATATTTTATATGACTTGAATTGTTTAATTGCCATATTTATAAACTATACAATAGGTTTTAAAATGTATATGTTAGTGGGAACTAAAAGGACTTGATTACATTACTAAATATTACAGGAATACTCTACCTCGTCTTGAAGTTGTTCTGTTTCGTCCTTATGTGAAGCTTCACTCTCCTCTAGAGTTTTCTGCTGAGCTGTTTTCTTCTTCAGTAACTCGATCTCCCTGTATGAAAAACAGAAGGCAAAAGACATTCATATATTTCTGAAATCATACTGAATACTTTAATTAGTCTCTTGGCTGTGTATAGTGCGATCTTGGCCTAGTGACTAAAAGAAAAACATCTTTGACAAAAAAAATCCTAGTTTAAAATACATGTGCCTAGTCCTTAGAAATGTGATATTTTATTCATGTTTGTTTAGTTTATAGGATTTCAAATTGTTTTATTTTTTTTTTATTATTATATAAAAAAAAAATATATATATATATATATATATATATATATATATATATATATCAAACTTGTCTGTATGAATTGCTTTTTATTTAATTTGGAATTTCTATCTTTGTATAAATTTGAAATATTTGTGTGTGTGTGTGTGTGTGTGTGTGTGTGTGTGTTTAGTATTTAGTTTGCGTGTCTTTTAGAATGTTGTAATGTTATTCTAATTGCATTTATTGACTTTCTAAGTATATTAATTAGCCTTGGACACAATTAACACAACATTATAATAAAAAAATAACAAAGGTGTATATATGTGCATGTATTCATCTTTAAATTAAGGGTTAAATCTAAACAGGACCTTCAGTAAGAATATGGATGTGGATCTGTATCTGTGTGTTTTCTCTCACTTTTGCTGATATTCCTTTATAAGGCGTTTGGCCTTGCTGTATTTGCGTTCTAGAGCCTGGTACTGAGCCTGCGTTTCTTTCAGGTGCTCATCCACAGCCTGGCAAAGACTCTGCGCCTCCATCCAATATCCCTCCAGCTTCTCCATGCGCTCCCGGTTCTCCTGCATGTTCCGCTCCATCTGGGCCTTTTCAGCACGCCAGCGCTGCTTCTCCTGATCTGCATGATTTAGCTTCACACATGAATGCAAACAGGTGATTCCGTTTTTTAGTTTTGTCATGCAAATAGTAACATAGGTATACAACTGTGGAAAACCAGAACTCTTTGTCAGAGGAAAAACTCCCATATGTGTTCTTTTGAAAAATGGAAAGGCCTATAAATGGCAATTCTGCCATCATTTACTCACACTAATAGCATTATAAATCTTTATGACTATTACCAAAATGAAGAATGTAATTAATAATTAATAAGCAATTAACAAACTCCAATTTCCAGTCAAATGGACTACTATTATGGTGCCTTTTTGGAGTTTGACCGTTTGAATCACTGTTCACATTTGTTGTAAAAGAGCAGCATGAACAATTTGAAGTTAATATAATCTCATGTAAATGGTGACCATTTTTATTTTCATTCTCTTAATCCTAAGAAATTCCAACATTCTATCAGTGATCCGATGAACAGTAAGCATGATTGAAGTTATCATACCTTCCTCTTGAGCTGTTGGATTTCAGCCTGAGTCACAGCATGTTTGATCTGCAACTGTGCCACAGTAGAAAACAGGTTAAAGAATGTAAGTAAATCTACACCCCCCCCCCCCAATTAATTAGCATTTTAATGGAAAATAAACCAAGCACAACTGATTCGTCAGAATGCATTTTTCAAAGACAATCTAAAGTAACAGTTTGAAAATACTTTTGTATGACTTTCATTGAGTGGCTTCTTATAAAATGTAACTACTGCAGCTACAGAAAAAAAGAGGTCTTTACAGAAAGCCATAAATATTAATGAATCTTTGCTATTTGCCATGAATCTCAGCACTTTCATTAATGTTTTAGTTTGTTATTTTAGTAAACTGGCTTTTTGAGATGGAACTATGACTTTTTAGGTTAAGGTATTCTAGTTATATAATTCATGTGGGTGGAGTTTTGTTGCATGTAAATAGTTACACCCTATCCTGACCTGGCCCTTCTGTGCATCTTTGCTAAGAGACAAAGCAAAAGCATTTGAAATTAATATACTTAAAATACTGGATGCACCCTAATTTGAGTCCTACTAAGGGTCTTTGATATTGTCACAGTTATGGACTTGTGTTCTTACTGAGTTTCCTTATTTGGTCATGTTCATTTTCTTGTTTAGTTAATTAATTAGCCCCACACCTGTTTCTGTTTCCCACTGATTTCATTCCCAGGATTTAAAAAGCTGTGTTCTCCATTTTTTACTTTGTCCACTATTGATGTTAGATTATTTGGATTTGTGTTTGGATGTGCCTTTTTTTTGTCCCGTGGATCTTTAAAAACTATTTTTTGATATCTCCTTTGTCGTGTGATTGCTTACATACCAACACGTGTGACAGATATCAGCAGAGACCTCCGCAATTTGCTGTTGTTGAGTTTGTCTGTTCAAACTGTCTGTCTACATACATAAATGTATGCACTTTTCCATCAAGCGCCATAGTATAGGAGTTAAAAAATTTCAGGTATAAGATTTGGTTTCAGTTCAGTTATGCCCTACATAATTTAAGCACTAAACTGAAAATTCAGACTGAACAGGTTGCTTTAAAATTTTACTTTTACAGTTTAATGAAAAAAAATTTCCTGTCACTTGACATTATCCATCTACTTCAAAAGAGAAAAAAATCATTTTTTGCTTGCAAGTACAATTAAATGTGGATACTTTCATCTTTTAAGCAAGTAATTTTTTGTTAGATACTCGTCAGTATCATTTTTTTAAATCCTTACTGTCCAGCATAATTTGTGTCTTACTTCTTTATATTTGTGGGCAAGCTTCTCAGGGTCCACTTCTACTGGTGACAGCATGTCCTCATTCTCGGCCAAGTCAAACACCTCTATGGCACTAGGGTACGTAGGGCTCATCTCGTCTTCATCTTCATCAGTGCCGTAATCACCCGGCTAGAAGGAAAAGACAAGGGAACAGCATTCTGTCACAAGTTTTAAACACATAAACACACACACACGCACACACACACACATACATACATATATAGTATATATATTTATATGTATGTATGTGTGTCTGTTTTAATGTCCTTATATACTAGAGAAGTATACAGACTTTCACATCTGTTAACTAAATACACTTCCTTTCTAAAATCAGGGTACGGATATGATGTCATGGCATTTATTATGTATGTAAGTTTTATACTTAATGTTATTATTCGTTAACACATAGCATGTTCTGCGTTTTAAAAACACAGGATGAAGCCATCGGAAAAGGATCACAGTATTTTAGGGTGATTTTTAATTAAATGCAATCTTTAAATGTACTTTAATACAATGTCTAGTGTCAATCAAAAATATTTATTGACGTGATATTGCATTAACCTGTCAATGCCAAGTGTGGCTCACGTGCCTTTTGTTATAATCACACTGACCTCTAGGAAGAACAAATGTAATGTATGCAGATTTGAAATATTTATATATATATATATATATATATATATATATATATATATATATATATATATATATATATATATATATATATATATGTATATACCACAACAGTCTTAAGTTGCTGGGGTATATTTGTAGCAATAGCCAAAATGCACTGTATGGGTAAAATGTATGCCAAAAATCATTAGGATATTAAGTAAAGATCATGCTCCATGAAGATATTTTGTAAATTTCCTACCATAAATATATATAAAAACATAATTCTTGATTCGTAATATGCATTGCTAAGGACTTCATTTTGATAACTTTAGGCTATTTTCTCATTATTTAAAATGTATTTGCACCCTCAGATTCCAGGTGTTCAAATAGTTGTATCACTACCAAATATTGTCCTTTCCTAACAAACATCAATGCAAAGCTAAAGCTTTATTCAGCTTTCAGATGATTGACAAAAATTGACACTTAAGACAAAAGGTTTTGTGGTCCAGGGTCACATGTATGATATATGAATGTGTGGGGGGGGGGGACTTTTATGAATAGTTTAACTTATCTCTTTTCCACACCCTACACATAAATTAATTATTTTTATTATTTTCTTTTACAATAAAAAAAAAGCTGTCAGGTTTAAATCACTTTTCAGTGAATTTGTCCCCAAAGTACGGTTAAGTAAGTACACACACAGGAAAGCACCACAGACCTCTTCTTCATCTCCCGTGTAGTTGCCATATCGTTGTTCCATCATCTCTCGTTGCCAGCGCTCCTGTTCAAGGGTCTGCTGGATGAGCTGGGCCACTTCACTTTGCTCTCCTGGCTTCTCTCGACCAATAATAAACCTAGAAACAGAGGTGTTTATTACACTGTGGTAATCTGAAGTCTTTTTCCTGTTCATACACTACGCTATAATAAGAAATGGTTCTCTTTTTCTTTATACTGTAAAATTTTTCCTTTAAAGGAGTCATTTTCATACTTTTTTAATCATTTTACTTTTTCCTTATCATTTTAGTTTTTCCTGAGGTCCACTTATCATGACCTTTAGAACTAAAAGGGCTGTGTTTTGCTGTTTGACTTTAGTGAAAATGCCTATTTGGATAATGCATGATCAGTAGCTGTCTATAATTCAACAGTCATTGCAATACAATAAGACAGTCTGCATTGAAATGTGTTGCTCAGCTGGTTAACATAAAAACCAAAATGATCAGGGATATTTTTTAATATAAACCACAGAAGATTTGACTTTAGAAATTACATAAATAATAATGTACTGATACCTACATTAATACTTAATTCATCATATTGAAAGCATAAACTAATCATGAAGTAATGAAGTTACCATGACTAGAGTCTTATGGATTCATGCATGAATAACGGCTGCTTTAATGTTAATACATGTTTGATAATTAATGCATTAATTAACTTTTATGGGTCTTTTTTAAAAAAAACACAAGAAGTACTTTGACTTTAATAATAATAATCATTAGTATATGATAAATGAAGTAGTGGTCAAACAAAATGTGTTTTTTGACAGCCGATGCCGATATCTTGAAAAGCAGGGGGGCCGATAGCTGATATAAAGCCAATATTATTTTTTACAAATGATTATTATTAATATTTAAGAAATGTGAAATTATTTGACAATGGATTAAAAAAAAATAAATGTGTAAAAGAAACATACTTATACTTTAGATGACAGTATTTTTCACAAATAAATACATATTTAAGAAAATTAATTATAAAGGAAGTAAACACTGTAACCAACTGGCACTCAGTATTCTGAGAAGCTTGTGTGCATTGGGAATCATATTTTTCAAATAAAGCCAAGGTAACCCTTATTTTACATACAGCACACTGAGAAAATGACATATGACTGTGGGCAAATGCATAAAGTGCAGTATAATTTGAAATCACGAATTTGAAGTTTAAAACATTCAATTCACACTGACAGACAGTCACACAGAGAACACGTGATCATGCTGGATAAAAATGCATACTTCACAAGATGTGAGATCTTGTTGATTTCATGTTCATTGGTCATTCAAAGATTTGTTTAAATTATATAAATGCGTATTTGCTTAATGCTGACGGCAAACGAGAAAGTATTATAATGTTTGCATTTCTATTTCTAATAGGCCTAATATAAAATAAATCATTATAATACTTTATGTATACATTAATTCCTTTGTTTAACCGTTCTATCTGATTATTAGACAGACTTCTATCCGTATTAGACACAGCTGTTAACAACAACGACAAACAAGCACTGTGTGCGCTTAGGAGCTGCTGCTGCTCTCAGCGCTGTCAAAATAAAAGTCCCGGCTCGAACACATCGGCCAAGCAGAAAAACTCATCGGCCAATGCTAAGATATATCGGCGATATCGGTCAACCACCAAAATTAAGTATTAATTTAGGTATTAGAACATGATTATTAATTTTCCTTTATTGTAAAATGTTACCAATTATTGTATTTAAATGCTCTTTTAGAATCTGTACCATTTTAAAGAGATCTTATAAACATCTTCTTGTAAGGCCAGTCATAAATTATGAGAAGACAAAATTTACAATGATGTATAACAGGTGTGCTCCTGGAAGGCCACTGTCCTGTTTAGCACCAAACCCAATTAAACACACCTGAACCAGCTAATCAAGGTCTTACTAGCATATAAAAAACTAAATTTGGACAATTTGGACACCCATGATGTACGATGACAACAAGATTTATCCTGTTGTTTACTTTTGATAAAGCTCTTACAGATCCTTCTTTGCTTGTCTGTCTCCCTTCTATATTTATCCATCCTCAATTTTCTCCCTTTTCTTTGCTCCTACACAGTGCGTGTCTCCTCCACCCAGTGTCTGGTTTCATATAACCCTCTCCTTGTTCTGGCCTCCCCCTGTTAACGCTCATCTATCATAATGAAATATTATTCTCTTCTAAATGCAGTCTTTGTAACACATCATAATTACAACTGCCACAATGACCCCCTCATTGGCTGAATGCTGAATAAACTGAATGCTGGAAAAAAAAAGAGTAGGGAAAGATAATGTCAGTGATGATGTCAATGAAACTTAAATCATTCTTTAAACATTAAAAAAGCACATATTTGAGCAAGTTTTAAATGATTAAAGAATTTCATTTCACAATGCTATTGAGATAGAACTGGCTACAGTGCTCCTTTAACAAAGAGAGCATGCAAACATTACAAACAATACAGCTGCACGCAATTGTAATATATTACACGACTGTAATGTCTGTTTATATCCTGCCATGAATTTATACAATATGTGTATACAAAGTAAGAGAGCTTGAAACAAATAAGCAAAATGTTATAAAATTCAACCTGTCATGTAGTCAAAAGTACAGTCTCTAATTACTTTGTATTTATTGCTGGATTCAGTTCCTTCTGGGAAGTTCCTACTTATGACTTCAGAAGGTGTAATTATGATCTAATATCTTGAGCTGCTATCTGAATCAAGGGAAATTAAGTTTTGGCACACAAATCTGCTGTCTGATGAACACATTTTGAGGCTATTCTCAGTATTCTCATACTATTTACACTGTAAACTTTCATAATCAGAACTTAATTGTGACCAATACCCAATTAGTTTCTGAAATTATTTTTAATTTACACCCCAAATTTTCCGCACTGATGTTTACAACATTGTGGTGGTGTTCATGTGTGCTCCATTCATAAATGGATAAAATTCTGACATTAATCGAAGGTAGCATATAATTAATTCATCATTACGTGTGCCAACAGCAATAGGTGCATTTCAGTTTCACATATCTGTAGACAGATATATAAGATAAGAAAAATGGGAAAGATGGGACTTCAAAGAAATTAGATCAGCAGGGACATTGTGTGAGTTGTGTACCACAGTGTTCTGCATCCTGCTGGTCTTACCGAACTGTGCCAGATGTGTTTCTCAGAACAGAGGCAGCAAAACTTTGAGTTACACCAACCAGGCTTGTTCCATCCACCTCCACTATCAAATCATTCACCTGGATCCTGAAAGAGAAAAAAGTGGGCAGTGTTAAAGGTGTGAAATGAGTTTCAGTAATTAAAGGGACAGTTCACTCAAAAATGAAAACTCTGTCTTTAATTACTCACCATCATGTTGTTCCAAACCCGTAATACTTACGTTCATCTTTCGAGTCGATTAACGCATATATGCGTTTTGAGTCATTTTCTCCTGATAACCCCGAAAAGAACTTAAATTACACTCTCAGTTTTAATCGTACAGATAAGAGCAATGCATCAATCGAATCTGTAAAGGGTCTACTTTTTTTTGGATACAGACATAATAACAAAAAACCTTTGTGCACTTATAAAATAAAGATAACAAACAAGGTGCGCTGTCTACAGTCTTTGTCTCCGCTGATCGTCATGTACAAACATTTCATTAAAACGGACTGTAACTCCGTGAATACTCAACGAAGAGATATGAGAGAGATATCTATAGAAAGCCTGGAATGTCTACTTTTAAACTAAACAAGTGCTGCCGAAATTACTTTATTCTGAGTTAGAGTAATCCATATGAAAACAACGCGATGTCTGTTTTTCATAACTCCGCTCATTATATCTAATGTGACCACGCCCCCGCGCTGAACGCGCTATTCAGATTCAAACTGAAGCGCGCGGCTTGAATACGCCCACACAGAAGAAAAAGCAGCGAGACTGTTCTTCAAGTTTTTATTTTATTTTACTGTTTGCTTCGCGATGAGAGGACTAAGACATAATTCACCCCAAAAAGATGTGATGTGGTTGAGGATTTGAAAAATGGATTTCCTCAGAAAAAAGAATGAAGCTCTTTATTCAGCAGAGATCATAAACATGAGTAAGTCTCTTTTTATTTATTTGTACTAGTTTTCACATAAAGTGTAAACATTTTACTAGTCAGACTTTTTCCAAATACTTTTTCCAAACTATAATTCCTGACTAAATGTATAATCAAGTGAAACATTATGAAGTTTCAATAACAGTATACAATACTATACCATTCAAAAGCTTGATGTAAATAATATAAATGTGACAAATAGAGATAACTCTAACAAATGTAAAAACAATGCAGTTCTTTCGATTTATTCCCCCTAAAAAAAACCTGAAAAATATTCTCAGCTCTTTTCAACATTAATAATAATAATAATGATGATGATAATAATAAATGGGGTTTATTTGGTAGAAAATAAGATTGTTGAAAGGATTTCTGAAGGATTGTGTGACTGGAGTAAGGATGCCAAAAAAATTTGTTTGAAAGTAAGCTTTGATTGTCCCTAATAAACTGTTTAACTGCTCCCCCAAGTGGATATTAAATTATGTTGTGGGATAATTAAATATATTCTTAATAAACTACAAACATAAAATTACATACTTTTATTTTGTTCTCACATTCTTTCTTGTAAGTCCTCCCTCAGAGTGGCACAGTTCAATGAGAGGCTAATTATGCAGCTCATTATGCAGGCCTTTGTCTTCTCAGGTGTAAATCACAATGATATTCATGATAGTTGACGCCTACTCGCATATGACTTTTACCAACAAAAAGTGTCTTAGAAAATTTAAATCAATATATTGTTTTCTGTGAATGAGTAAACAAGATGATTTTCACATAATTTAGAAAGAAAAATTCTAGGCTACAAGCTCCAGTTCTCAACTTTTTCGGCAACCAATTTTATGTATGCGTTTTATTGCCTTATTCAAGTGACTTAACATTTTTAGTTTTTCACTAACCATGCATAACATTTTTTTTCTCAAAAATACAATCATGTACATGCATGAATTTCACATATTATTATAGCCCAGTTTGTGCTGATTACAGTGATATTAGACTTTACCCATTTAGATATTTATAAGAAACTGAAAAAAGCACAAATATCAGGGCATGACAAAATTTCTCCAGGCCCCAAAAATACCCTTAGACTCCAGAGGGTTAAGTTATTTTTGATGAAATCCAAGAACTTTCTGACCCTGCATAGACAGCCACAGAACTACATTGTTAAAGTTGCATTGGTGGTTCAAGCGGTCGTTCTGATGTAGAAACCAGATGCACTGTGCCTTGTTTGCAAGCAGAAGAATGCATGTGTCGTGGTACTGTCATAAACGTGCGCCAAAGACTGACACGGTTAGTTTCTTAGCTTAGTAAGATTAAGGTTGAACCACTGATGCCACGTGGACTGTTTTAACAATGTCCTTGCTATCTTTCTGGGCCTTGAACATGGTAGTTCTGTTGCTGTTTATGCAGGATCAGGAAGCTCACGGATTTCATCAAAAATATGATAATTTGTGTTCTGAAGATGAACAAAGGTCTTCTAGGTTTGGAACAACATAAGAATGAGTAATAATGATAGAATTTTCATTTTTGGGTGAACCATCCCTTTAAGTTGAGATATTAACTATGATGCTGTGGAATATGCATAACGTCTACCTGCCATCCCGATGGGCCGCCCCT
Organism: Carassius gibelio; assembly: GCF_023724105.1. Classification (NCBI taxonomy): domain Eukaryota; kingdom Metazoa; phylum Chordata; class Actinopteri; order Cypriniformes; family Cyprinidae; genus Carassius; species Carassius gibelio. The sequence continues at coordinate 5,067,899 of NC_068382.1, forward strand.
CCCTCGGTGACCGTCTTTACGAAAATGCCAAGCTTTTCCAGACCCATGTCAGCACCAGCACCCATCCCAATAATGCTGATACCCAAACCCTCATTGTCTGTTGATGGACAACAAAAACCGAGAATTCAATACTATTTTAGCATTTTCTATTCAATCTATAGGTTCCTTTTACCTGGGGATTAGAATAACCCAGGGTTAACTATTTCAAGTGTGAGAAAAAGTACTGTGAAGCACACCTTCATTTCCTCACTGACATTCCCTCTGTTGAGTATTACTCTTTGAATACAATAGTTGTTCATTAATAAACAGTTTTATTTGCAGTGGATATAGTTGTAGCTAAAGGGTGTTATTAATCTCAAAATGTCAAACTGTTTTTATATAACTTTTTTATTTCTACTACATTGCTTAAAATATTGAGATTGCATTTTGATTAAAGCACATTTAAGACACTGTCTCTATTATGTAAAGTTTAACATTAACAGTGGCCTCTATGTGTGTTCTGTGGTATATAATCATTTAGTTCTTTTAAATTAATACACTCATTACTTCTGTCCACTGGAGTCCTTCCAGCTACATAATCGCCTTCATCAATTTAACAGTCTTTAAATAAATAAATAAGCTACCAAGCAGTGAATATGTCCATCTGGTGAGTTCGACAGAAGTGAGCTTCACTATGGCATATTCGCAAAGCACTTGAAATTAGTAGTCAGAAGGGTGCAGGTTGGCGGTTGGGTATGTCTTCAACCATTTATATACGGTATCCATCAATACATCAACCCACTTATTGACTCTTCAGTGCATCAATCATTTCAAGCGTCTTTTCCCAAATACCTTTCTCCAGTTCAACGGGGAACAGGTCCAGCCTTTCCACACGTTTCTCCAGCTCGTACTCAGCAGAAGCAGCCATGGGGTCCACATCATCATTCCTCCTGTCATAGTCCTCATTAGAATAGGTTGTGAACACCTGAAGATTTGATCATATATAAATAACCACGTTTGCTTCAAAGAGACAAGCTTTCCAATCAGGTAATTACATTAAAAACAATAATAATAACAATAATTCATTCACTTTTCAGGACAAGTAAATTCTCCCCTGCTTATTAGATTAACTCCCACTTTCAACAAGTATAGTCTAACTTTGTTTCAGCATCAGACCTTGAACCAAACCTGGAATAAGGATGGCATTGCTTGTGATTATACACTGATTTGTATTGTCTCGTTCAATAATACTAAGCAATAAATATCAATAGTATTAACCAGTTTGCCACCTCTAAATTATTGGAGTTGATTGATGCTGTTCACCTACTATATTTAGCATTGAGCAACAGATAGATTTCTACAGTTCCTGATGAAGATTCAAGTAAGTGCTTACATTTTCTTCACAGTGATTTGGACCAGACACAAGACATCTGTACACTACCCTCTATGATGTTTTACTATTTTTTGTTGTAGTGTCATCACTTTTGAAAAGTAATAGCACACTTCTACTGTAGAATTGCATTGACTGTTGAATTAAAGTGTCTCTTTATTGAAAGCAAAGTTGTGTGGGCAGAGTAGGTGTGACTGTGCAAACTTCACAGCAGCTCTTGAGGCTTTACTTCTAGTTTTATATAATCTTTTTAATGTGGGTGCAGGTGCCAACTTTACCTGGCCTGAACACAAATGCATGTTTTAAATTTATACTGTTAATGTGAAATCCTCTTGGTGACATTCACAGCATGTAAATGTTCGTTTTACATTTGTCTTGCAGCCTTCTCAGGTATCTTCTTTTGGCCAGACACATACTGTAATTGTCCTTCATAGAGAAGGTAACACCAGAATGCATTGCAAGAAGCTCAGTGAAAACAATCTCAGCAAGATGTTAGACAAATCCAAATAGATTTTCTAGCCATTATAAATATACTAGTTAATTAAAAACCGGAATGTATTAGAGCTGTACTAGAGTTTGTACCATACCAACTGTCCTAGAGATTGCACCATATTTGTGTGTGCTATGCATTTTTATGAAGAGTTTTCTGTTTGGTTGACATCACCAAGCCCAATTTTTTTAGCCACCTGTCAAATTGAGATTACCTTTACAATCCAATCAATTCCCAATGGATAAACTAAAGTCCTGGCCTGCTTTTGCCCTTGAATATCCTGTTTCATTTAGAAATAAGTTACATTACAGAAATAAAATTAACTGTGAATGCTGTTTCCTGTTATGTAATAAAAAATAATAATACCAGACCATCTTTATTCCCCAATGCCAGACAACCACCAGCATCCTAAATCCTCATGCCTCAATTCTACCTACTTGTGTCCTTCCACAAGCATCCCACATTAAACACAACCCCAGAGAGAAAAATTGTTCTTTACTACCATCTGTGCTTTAATTCCACCTGCACATACTCCCCAATAGCAAAATACACAAGAAAAGCATCACACACCAGCTGAGACCAACTGTTATGGACACATAGATTGTGTGGCTGGGATTTTTGGTGGTGCCCAGAGGACACAAACATTGGATTAAAGAGGGTGAAGACAGAATGAGAGAGAGAGGGAGAGAGTGACAGACAGTGTTGTTCTGGTTGTGTAAGAGTGCCAGTGAATCACATCTCTTAACAGATGGCCAGGAATACCCCTCCTCTACTACACAAACAATCCCATCTAGGCTCTGCTACACTACAAAATGTATGAATGACAATAAATAATAAGTGCGTGTGTGCGTGTGTGTGTGTGTGTGTGCACTTAAATGCAGAGCACCAATTCCGAGTATGGGCTACAAATTTCACATTTCACTTTCACTAATATTTCTATAGAAATTGCTGTTTTCTTGCTCAGGTGTTGGATGAATCTCATGAAACCTGTCAACATGCCTTGGTCGAATAAAAAAGAAGCCTATTTTAGGACCATTAAGTTTATTTTCTTAAAAATTGCTGCAATGTTAAAGTATCAATCTCATTACAGTTTAGTGTAGAAGTTTAATTCAGTTTTGTATCACAATAATGAAAATTTTAAGGGGAATAGTGCTTATGACAATAATAATGCAACAAAAAAAATGTCTGCTGAAGCCCTCCGAGACTTGAGAACACACGACACTTGTAACATTGAACAAAACAAAGTATGAGGAGACGTTCTGACAGGAAACCCCATTTAAGGAATACTGTTAATAGGCTGTTGGAATGGAATAAATCCAAATAACATGGTTATTGCCCACAACCACTGACATTTTCTGCTCTGCTTGAGGTCGGGAGCAAGAGAGAGTTGCAGTAAGATTGGTTCTGTTCCAGGTGACAGAAATAGATTTCTGAACGCCTGAAGGCTTTCTGTTACTCTAACACATGAGGCAGAGGTTTTCCAGTCTTTTCCCCTCTTTTCTTCAAACAATATATTTATGTATTTATAAAATAAAATAAAAAATGTAATTTTGTTGCAGGTAATATAGCTCACATGCACATTTGTATGTTTGTATTTTTGTTTCCTGAAATTATTTCCTGTAGCTTAATCAGTAGAGCATGGTGCTAATAACGCCAAGGTCATGGATTCAAACATCTATGTAAATATGTACCTTGAATGCGTATAAGTTGCTTTGGATGAAGCTGTCTGTCAAATGTGTAAATGTAAATAAAAACTTGGGATAACTCGATGATAACTTGATGAAATGCAATATTTTGCACCACACTTCTCTCTGGGTAATGCTGGTTTTGAGGTTTGTGTTTATTCAGTGTTTTGCAAAAGTAAACTCATCAAGTCTATGCAGTGGGTCACGAACGTTGATCTGTCTTCAAAACAGCCGATAAAAGAGTCACGCAAAAACGTGCGTCATCACTACGACACCTTTTACGGCATTAGATCTGGCTTTTGTTCACACATCGCTCGTTCCGGGACAGAACCCGGCAATGTTAGTGTCAGTGACTACGTTTACATGCTGTTAAAATTCGGGTTATGGTCGGGTTAAGGTCACTATTTGGGTTTCTGAAACATTCGGGATAACCCGTTTACATGCGTGAGCAGAGAGAGTTACTCCTGTATACATGGAATGTGTAATCAGTCACCAATATCCCGATGTAAACAGCGACGCACGGTTAGCGTCTGGACGTAATACGCAATATGCGTCATTTCTGATTCTTCTTCCTGTATCCAAAGACTCAAAAGACCAAGATTCCTTGTGAATAGAACATGCGCAGAACACACATTTTGATGGGGATATGCCGAAACGCGTTTACAAGACCAAATATTCGGGTTAGAAAAGGGGTACCCCAGGTATATCCAGGTTTTTGCCGGTGTTTACATGGCCGTGCGTGACCGGGTTATTGCTAATATCCCGGTTTTGAACGGGTTATTGGCTGCATGTAAACGTAGTCAGTGTGAAAGGGGCTTAAGGGGTCAAGGCTGCACTGCTTTAAAGAAGACAAAGAAAATGGGGAGCATGTAAAAAATTATATTCATTTATGAATCGCACTTATGTCTTCTAATGATTCTAATAAATTCACAAGATTTAAAATCAATGTTCTAAAGCAGTGGTTCTCAATCCTGTTCCTCGTGTCACCCTGCTCTGCATCTCTCTCTCTCTCGATCTCTCTTTCAGATCACCAGCTCAGCTCAAACTATGAACTGTTCCATTTATACCCTTATTTTCACATAGCTATGGGAAGCGTTATACATTATCGCACGTGCGGTTGCCGTACTGTATTGAAGTTTTAATCAGCATAAAACCGTATATTAAAAGCTAACAGAAGAAGTAGCATTTACAAATAACAGCATATCTAAAAGTATGAGACTGACAACAACAAACATAAAACAGACCATTAAGAGCCTTGCTTGATTCTGCGCGATCCTCTTCAGTAATATACTCTGTGTCTCAATCAGGCTCAAATTGATAAGCAATATATACGACACCATTGTTTACAATACAACTGCAGTATATGTCACTGAGGTGAGGGGCGGGACTTTTAGACTCGCACTAGAGGCAGTTTAGCCAATCGCAACAGACTGGACTAGCTAACCAATCAGAACCTATCGCGTATTTCTGAGGGAGGGCTTCATAAAACCAGGAAATTATCTGCACGCTTATGGGAGAAGGGACAGAGTGGTGTGGAATAAAGGTTAATTGTGTGAAAAATAATGTGTGTCTGTGTGTGTTTTTTTTTTTTTTTAATAAAGCATAAAACACAATCAAGCCTAGAACAAAAAACAGTCAACCACCCCAAAATTGTAAACATAGGTTAACCACAGATATGATCTAAAATGTAAATTGGACATACAAACAAAGAATTCCCAGTACAAGTATGTTAAATACATGCCAGGCAGGCAAAAATAACATATTGTAGAATTTAGGCAGTCATTCCTGAACATCATCTATATCCTGATGTTCTGAGGCTTTGTTCAATAATGTAGCATATGGTGAGATACTCTGAAGTGAGCTGTATTTTATCCTTATGATGTGCTGGGACTGAGTAAAGAATGAAGGATGGATGAATGAACCACTCCTGCTGTTAAAATGCGATTAATATGTGTGCCCTTCATATAAATACACTCTCTGTCCTAATTGGAATACAATTTTACTACCATAATGCATTTATAAACAGCCTTTTTTCTTAAACAAGCATATTTTATTTAGCATTATTTAGGCTTAAATGTGCATGAGGCGGGAATGTGAATTGATGTGAGTACAGTCAAACTTTCTGTAATGTCCCTCGGGCGCAGAGGTGTGAGAATTCACTCACAGACAGTTCTGGGCTGTCTGTATGATCCTGATATATTTGTCAGTTGTCTACAGAAGTAGCTCAAAATTTCAAGCTAAATCCAATGCTACACATTAATTCCTCTCGTACCCAAACCAACAAAAATCAAAGCAAATATGCACTTCCACTGCTTTATCCCTTGTATTATACACAAAAGAAAATTCTAAAGAGTACTCTTTTCCATGCATTAACAATAAATGGCTTCAAAAAGCTTTAAAAGCATGCAATTACAGAAAAATTATTAGCAGTCCATAGGACAAACATGCACAGATTAATAGAGTATAACGACTTAAATTTTGGTCTGATCGTGTCAGAAAGCTTTTTAATTCCATAGTCTTGATTCTAAAAGTACACTGTAAAAAAATAAAATTATTGACATTTACAGTAAAATACCAGCAACTGTGGTTGCCAGAACTTCACCGTTAAAAATATGGTAATAACATTTTAGGTTTTACAGACTTAACTTTAATTCACAATAAAATGCAGTATTTCATTAACTGATATAATGTTCTAATGTTAATAAACCAACATACTGAAGTACTAATATCTGTTTTGAACCATTGTAATGCACTAATAGCTACCAAAAACTGGTGGTGATGAGAAAGTAGCATGATGAATCAAAGCTCATCACTAACAAAATCACTAAACACCATCATGGTAACACACGATACTGAAATGATGCAATAAACATTAATTTAACAAATTTAGATGAAAGATAAAACCCTAATGTACACAAATGATAAAAAAACTAAGCATAGTTAACAGTTATTTCAATAAAAATAAAAAAACATAAAATATGAAGTGTCATGCAGGGAATTCTGGGAGTGTCAATTTACAGTTTTTCACTGTAAATGCAACAATGACTTTTTCTTTTTAAATTCCCAAAACTGTAATTTTAACGTTATTTTAATGTAAAATCACATTAAATGTAATTACAGTTATTCACCGTATATATAGAAACTTACTGATACCAATTAACAGGTTTTTACGGTAGCATTTTTACAGTCTTTTTACTGTTAAGATCTCTAACATATTTTACACTTTCATGTTTAATTTTTCTTCTGATTTTGGGAACAAACCAACTTAGAGCTAATAAAAATGCTGAATAACTGCACTCTGTGTGTAAAAACAGTGTGTGAAACATAAAGCAATATTCCTTATATTTTTTTCACAAGTGTTCACAGTCCATAAACACAGACAATGGGAGATTTTTATTTTCCTGGCAGAAAATTACAAATACCTTTAAAAAAATGTCTATTTTTCTTACAGTGTAGAGATACATAACTGTACAAATAATTTCACAAATTTTAATGACATCTCTCCAGATACATATTAAATGACTGATATTCAGGTCTATATGTGAGCTATATAGATAAAGAGAGAGAAACAGAGAGAGGCTAATGAAAAGATGTAGTAAGTTTGTGTCACGCTGCCAGTCTTTGTTTTCCTGGGTGTTCCCTAGTGAGCTCACTTCCCCTTAGGCACTTCACCATAGGCACTTTAATTCCGCTAGTCTGGTTGTGTCTTCACAGTAATTGCACTCCAATTAGAATCGCACAGGTGTTGACAATACTCTGTCATTAGTTTCCCTATATAGAGCTGTCTTTCTCTGTTGTCATCATGGAGTCCTTACCCTATGTGTCTCATGCTCTCGTTCCCCCGAGACTTCCTCTACCTTCTCATTCTTCCGAGTTCCCCGTTTCATCCGGTTCCCTCTTTTGGTTACGTTTGTCTCTCATGACTGTTTATTTTTGTAGTTACCCCTCTGTTTAAATAAAAACCCTTACCTGCATTTGGATCTACCCTCTCTCTTTGTGTTTTCCCAAACCCAACCGTGACAGAAGGACTCCATCATGCCTAGATCCAGCGGTGTGAGATTTCGAATCGGTTCCCCAGCCACCATGGAGGAACGGAGGGGGAGATTCCGGAACTTAACCACCCTTCATCAAGAGGGAAGGGAGGTGGGTGGCCTGGCGCAATTGTTTTGGACTTTGGCAGTCGGGTTAGGTTACAATGATGCAGCACTAAAGGATTGGTTTAATAATTGCCTGGATGATCCTTTACCTCAATGGGAGATGAAGGGGTTAGAGATCCTGGACTTTTGGGGGTTTACCAATTACCTGCACCATCGTGCTCAGTGGGATGCAACAACCACACCAGAGTTTCCAGACAAGGCTGCCAGCTCAGCTCCACAACCCAAGATGGCCACCAGCCCAGCCCCACAGCCCAAGATGGCCGCCAGCCTAGCGCCACAGCGCAAGATGGCCGCCAGCCCAGCACCACAGCACAAGATGGCCGACTCAACGCCACCGACTCTCCATCGTAGAGGGCGGAGGAGGAGACAGGCAGCTACTGTTCCTCAGGACCCGGAGAACGTTCCCGAGCGGGCGGCTGCCGTCCATGAGGCCATTCCCGATGCGGTGCCCGCTGCTGTTCCGGAGGCGGTGGCCGAGGCTGTTCCCGATGCGGTGCCCGCTGCTGTTCCGGAGGCCGAGGCGGTGGCCGAGGCCGTTCCCGATGCGGTGCCCGCTAATGTTCCGGAGGCCGAGGCGGTGCCCGATGCAGTCTCCGAGGCGGTGCCCGATGCAGTTCCCGAGGCGGTGCCCGATGCTGTTTCCGAGGCCGAGGCTGTTCCCGAGGCGGTGCCCGATGCAGTTCCCGAGGCGGTGCCCGATGCAGTTCCCGAGGCGGTGCCCGATGCTGTTCCCGAGGCGGTGCCCGATGCAGTTCCCGAGGCGGTGCCCGATGCAGTTCCCGAGGCGGTGCCCGATGCTGTTCCCGAGGCGGTGCCCGATGCAGTTCCCGAGGCGGTGCCCGATGCAGTTCCCGAGGCGGTGCCCGATGCAGTTCCCGAGGCGGTGCCCGATGCAGTTCCCGAGGCGGTGCCCGATGCTGTTCCCGAGGCGGTGCCCGATGCAGTTCCCGAGGCGGTGCCCGATGCTGTTCCCGATGCAGTTCCCGAGGCGGTGCCCGATGCAGTTCCCGAGGCGGTGCCCGATGCAGTTCCCGAGGCGGTGCCCGATGCAGTTCCCGAGGCGGTGCCCGATGCAGTTCCCGAGGCGGTGCTCGATGCGGTTCCCGAGGCGGTGCCCGAGGCTGTTCCCGAGGCGGTGCCCGATGCAGTTCCCGAGGCGGTGCCCGATGCAGTTCCCGAGGCGGTGCCCGATGCAGTTCCCGAGGCGGTGCTCGATGCTGTTCCCGAGGCGGTGCCCGATGCAGTTCCCGAGGCGGTGCCCGATGCTGTTTCCGAGGCCGAGGCTGTTCCCGAGAAGGTGCTCGATGCTGTTCGAGAGGCCGAGGCAATGCCCGATGCTGTTCCCGATGTGGTGCCCGCTGCGGTTCTGGAGGCCGAGGCGGTACCCGCTGCTGTTCCGGAGGCCGAGGCCGTTCCCGATGCGGTTCCCGTTGCTGTTCTGGAGGCCGAGGCGGTGCCCGCTGCTGTTCCGGAGGCCGAGGCGGTGGTCGAAGCCGTTCCCGATGCGGTTCCCGTTGCTGTTCCGGAGGCCGGGGCGGTGGCCGAGGTCGTTCCCGATGCGGTGACCGCTGCTGCTCCGGAGGCCGAGGCTGTTCCCGAGGCGGTGCCCGATGCAGTTCCCGAGGCGGTGCTCGATGCTGTTCCCGAGGCGGTGCCCGATGCGGTTCCCGAGGCGGTGCTCGATGCGGTGCCCGATGCGGTGCCCGATGTTGTTCCCGAGGCGGTGCCCGATGCAGTTCCCGAGGCGGTGCCCGATGCAGTTCCCGAGGCGGTGCCCGAGGCTGTTCCCGAGGCGGTGCCCGATGCAGTTCCCGAGGCGGTGCCCGATACAGTTCCCGAGGCGGTGCCCGAGGCTGTTCCAGAGGCGGTGCCCGATACAGTTCCCGAGGCGGTGACCACAAGGCCGTGGTGGTCTTCTACTCCGCCCTGGGGGACTCTGGCGGTGACCACGAGGACGTGGTGGTCGTCCGCTCCACCCTGGGGGACTCGGGCGGTGACCACGAGGACGTGGTGGTCGTCCGCTCCGCTCTGGGGGACTCCGGCGGTGACCATGAGGACGTGGTGGTCTTCTGCTCCGCCCTGGTGGACTCCGGCCTCGACCACAAAGACGTGGTGGTCTTTCGCTCCACCTTGGAGGGCTTTGACTTTGACCACAAGGCCGTGGTGGTCTTCCGCTCCGCCCTGGCGGACTCCGGCCTCGACCACAAAGATGTGGTGGTCATCTGCTCCGTCCTGGTGGACGCCTCAACATGCCCTTCATGGACTTATGTTTTGTGTTTTTTGAGTTCTGTTTCTGTCTGTTCCTTTTAGTTTAGTCTGGCCCTCCTTCCCTCCCCCTGAGCCTCCACCTGTCCGCCTCCCTCCTGGACTCCTTGTTTTGTGTTGCACCTTTCCATTCCTCCTGGTTGCTCCTGTCCCTGTTTTCTGTCCCTCCGTCCCTCCCCCTGGTCCGCCGCCGTTCCACCTCCCTCCTGCCTCTTTTTCTGTTGGGGTTTTCCTGGGTTTAGGTGGAGCATCTGGTAGCTGCTCCGTAGGGAGGGGGTAATGTCACGCTGCCAGTCTTTGTTTTCCTGGGTGTTCCCTAGTGAGCTCACTTCCCCTTAGGCACTTCACCATAGGCACTTTAATTCCGCTAGTCTGGTTGTGTCTTCACAGTAATTGCACTCCAATTAGAATCGCACAGGTGTTGACAATACTCTGTCATTAGTTTCCCTATATAGAGCTGTCTTTCTCTGTTGTCATCATGGAGTCCTTACCCTATGTGTCTCATGCTCTCGTTCCCCCGAGACTTCCTCTACCTTCTCATTCTTCCGAGTTCCCCGTTTCATCCGGTTCCCTCTTTTGGTTACGTTTGTCTCTCATGACTGTTTATTTTTGTAGTTACCCCTCTGTTTAAATAAAAACCCTTACCTGCATTTGGATCTACCCTCTCTCTTTGTGTTTTCCCAAACCCAACCGTGACAGTTTGAGTGTTTGGTGTGCACAACGCCTTCAGGGGAGGACTTACAGCGACAATACTGCTATTTATAAGCACTGCCAAGCCAGGGAAAGAAAGAGAGACATGAGTGAAAGAGAAAAAGACAGGAGGAAAAAAGGATTCAAATGGGAATGAGTAAAAAATTTAAGGAAGATGAAAATAAAAAAGAATACTAGTAGGACTTGAATGAATATGTTCATCTCAAATGAATCTGGGTTGAAGAAGGACACATAGAGGAGAAGAAGTGAGCAACTGAAAAAGGGGCAGAGAGAGAGGGAGTGAAAAAATGAGAACAAAGCGGTTAGTGTGAGATCTGCCTCTTAGGTCAGCCTCAACTCTCCAGCCTAAAGAGAGAAGGAGAGAGAGAGGTTTAATAAAGACCCAACACCCTAGCCAGCACAACCGGCCTTGTGTTTAATGGAGAGCTGTTCAATTCATTTAGGGAGAAAACTTTGTCCCAAATTCTGTCCACACTGAGAGAGAAAGAGAGACAGAGAGACAGAGAGAGTGACACGGCCACTTACTGACCAACACAAAGGCAGCCACAGCTTGGCAGCAACTGAATGCTGTCTCCTCGGCCTGCGGATCTACATGATCTCACACACCAGTGAAAAACACAGTACGAAGACTCCAGATTGAGAACAGGGATGGCTTAAAAACAGTTTTTACTCAATTTAAAGGTAGCACAGAAATGCTGGTGCAATGTATATGCTAAATTTAACTTTTTTGTGACAGAGCCATAGACAGTGACATGTCCACAAAAGGCCCTATAAAAAAAAAATTCTCCATTGCAAATGTTTTTTTAATCAGCCTTGTGAGTGAAAAAAACTGAACAAAAAAAAAAAAGTTATATTGTGCTTCTTGCATCATGTTTCATGGCAGTTTCAAAGTCAAATGTCTAGTGACCGGCACAAAAAAACATCTACATTTTTCTCAGAAACAGTTAAACATGACTGTGGCGATATTTTATTTACAAGTGTTTTGAGGTCATAATATATTACTGTGCAAGGAACCCTGTTAATTGATAATCTTCTTCTGTAATCATAATTTGTGTGAAAAGGAACAAAATGTTGGTGTTTCTTGACTCGAGAACAAGTCAATCTTTTGTTCATTATCTTGCTCGGCTCTGTGTTCATATTCAGTTCTCTCTTCACAGCAGTTCAGTCAGTGTACTGTTTGAGTAGGGGAGAACCGGGGCGAAAGTAACACGGGACGAAAGTAACAAAGCGATTTTCTCCGAGCCTCTTTCTGCATTTGCATTCCCAGCTATGACAGCATGTTCAGCATGCAATCCTTGACAGAGCTGAGAAATATCATGTGATTTCCTCATGGTATTCCGAAGTTAGGTCCATAAAACTGTTTTCGAGTACAAAAAGTAAATTATCGAAGCGGTAATTTTTTGCGGTTGTTTTTCTTGTTTCATGTGTCAAAGTAATTATCAATCTACAGGTTATTAAGTGCTTTAACACATCCTAAAGTTTGCATTTTCAATTTTTTTTTATATAAAATTAAATCGAGTTTAAATGTCAGGAGTTCCTGTCAACGGTTACTTTCGTCCCGCTAAAGTCACAGAAAGTATTTATTTTGTTCCAGTGCAAGCTATATTGTGAATTTCTGTGTCTTGCATCATTTCTTACAAATGTTAATGTCATATTATACCAAAAGAATATGTCTTAGTGAGGGTCAGAAAGACAGACAGAGGTCTTGTTTTATCCAGATGTTTTTGAGAGGGTGTTTCTGGACATAGAGGAACATCTCTCTCTGGGCAGCTGCTACGTCACATTTATATTTAAGTTTTAGCCATATCTTAGCTTTTACACCTCCACCTGTGAATTTGCAGTGTTTCCAGATGTTTTAATGCACATTTTCAATTCATGCATAAAAACAACTGGATGGAAACATAAATAGGCCTACTGTTACATTATGTTTAGAGTTTTTTTATTATGCTAATGTGATTACATTTTTATATTGTGCATTCTGTAGAATTGTTTTATTATTATATAAAAATACATTGAAATTTCCAATAAATAAAAAAATACAGTCAGGTTTTAAGACATCTGATGAAACTTAAACTTAAATTTAAAATGAAAATATGAAAATGTAATTTAATAATTGTTTTGAAAAGATAAAGGACAAAATATGTTTGCAGTTATTTATTAACAAGTTTATAGTTTTTGCTATTTCTGGACCAAAATGTATTTTCGATGCTTCAAAAAATTCTAACTGACCCTGTGATGTCACATGGACTACTTTGAAGATGTTTTTATTACCTTTCTGGACATGGTTAGTATACAGTACACACAGTTTGAATGGAGGGACTGAGAGCTCTCGGACTAAATCTAAAATATCTTAAACTGTGTTCCAAAGATGAACGGAGTTCTCATGGGTTTGGAACGACATGAGGGTGAGTTATTAATGACATCATTTTTCGGTGAACTAACCCCTTTAATGCTAATACATTAATAATTACATATAATTAAAAAAGATTTCTGAAGTGGGTATTTGCATGATTTTTCTGAAATGCAGCTTTACATTTACGTTAAAACCTTTTTTGACTTTTAACCCGTTTTATCTAAATGGTGATTGATGGGTGAGTTGGTATGTATCAGGACGGATACAGTGTTTTTAAAATTCCTTATGCAATGTGATCACATTAGTTTCTGTCTACCTCCAAATGTAATCCGAAATATTAAATCGCAAAATATCCTGGACCACATTTTTACATATGTAATAAGCACTCGCAACTTGTGATCAGATCGCCTCTCTGAAATAGATGTTAATGCCGGATGTGAACATGGTAATATATGTAAATCTTGAATGTGCTCTTGAACTGTACTTCAAATCTTAAATGTATATTTAAAATAACTCTTAATTTGATGACAATATAATAATAAAGTAATAAAATGCCACTTAAAGAGAGTCCACTTTCATGACCGTTTCTCAACACACTTAAGTACACTTTTAAAAAGTGTAGTCTTTTAATAAAGTCCAATTAAAAGTTTTAATTCAAATTAGTATTCATTGTAAATCATTGTTTTAATAATCTTTTGTCATGATTTAAAGAAAAACATTGGTGTTTGTGTTGTTAGTGTTAGTATGTGTCAATGTTTCTGATTGTATTTCCAGTTTAGAGGGAGGGACATTTTATTTCTAGAGACAATTTTATTGGACATGGTGTCCAAATGTTGGTTCGGTTCATGTCTACACAGATCTACAGAGCAGAAATAGCTACATCCTGATCGCAAGCAGGCCAGCAGAGCTTATCAGACACATTGTCTGAGGTATGTTTGTTACCTCATCCACTGATGTCAGGTCAGCATTTGTCCTGGATAAATGTCACACCCAATCAAAGAGAGGAAGAGCTTGGGAGGGAAAAGATGCCAAAACAAACCAACTGACAGTCTGGATTTTGTTATATTCTATTCAGCTCTTTCATTCTGTGCCAGACTGCAGCCTCCAATGGTAACTGTCACTGAGGCTTTTACAGGAACCAATAAATAAGGAACCAATAAATGAATGATATGATGCATGAAGTTAATTCATTCACTCCTCCCAATATGCCAGTCCCCGGGCGACCATTTTAAGTGGACGGACCCCTCTCATTCATTTGAATGAACATTAAAATAAAACAAAAGCCAAACATACAAGGAATAAAAATAAGAACACAAAGCACAGTAATTCTTACGGAGCCCCGCACATGACATGCAAGAAAAAGTAAATAAATTGTGCGCACAATTTACTAATTCGTTCCCTAAATGTACTAAAACGTGCACACGATTAGTATTGTGTTCCCTCGATTTGCTAAATTGTGCGCACGATTTAGCAAATCGAGGGAACGAGTAAGTAAAGCGTGTGCACTATTTATAAATCGAGTGAACAAAATAGTAAATCATGAGCACTGTTTATAAATTGAATGAATGAAATAGTAAATTGAAAGAACGCGATAGTAATCATGGGCACGTTTTAGTACATTGAGGGAACGAATTAGTAAATCGTACACACGATTTAGCCTACTATTATTTTCATGCATGTCATATGCGGTGCTCAAAATCTAAATACAGAGTAATCAAATTCTTTTAATGCGAATAAATATCCTCCTACCTGAAAAACATGGTTAGTGTCCTTATTTTGTTTAATATTCCTAATTTCTAATACAAGACACATTCACACATTGAAAATCATACCCTCCATCATAACTCTCAAATCTCGTTCATCATAAATTCATGTTTGATTTTGAGACTTGTGAGATCCAGTGGTGTTTGGTGTCAATGATGCAAAACTACAGCAGAAGATCTTCAGTATATCATTTCAGTTTTAGTCTTTTATTCATATAAAGCTATCATATTACTCCATAAGACTTTATATATAGCGCACAATCATACCTTTATGAAACTGATATGTATCATTAAAGTATTTTTTGTCCTTTCTGTAGCTTGATAAAGCTTAGATTGGTGGTTCTCAACATTTTTGACTTGAAAGGCCCCAGGTTGTCCAACATTACATTTTGGATTATTATAGATATGCTGCAATTATGACAAAGTTGTTTTTTTATTGACAGAAACTGGAAGTATTAAAACCATCATTCATTGTATGATTTCAGAATTTCATGAACTGATGTTCTTCAATACAAACAACAGTAACTGAGAGATAAGAATGAAACATGATTTCAGTTCAAAGCTTGACTTTGTAGCATTTTAATTATGATTACAGTTAAATTATTGTACCTATAAATAGTCATTTATTAATTTAAATCATTTAACAATCAAGTTATCCTGAGGCCCCCCTGGATGTTTACAGATGCACACTGGTTGAGAAACACTGCCCTAGATGGACAAGTCAGGTGAAATGTACAGAAAAATAACTTATTTTGTGTTACGAGGAAGAAAGCACATCATACAGGTTTTGAGTGAGTGAATGATGACAGAATTCTAATTTGTGGTGAAACATCCCTTTGAGGTATAAACTCACCTTAATGGGTGCAGTGCTGAATTTAATTTTCCGGCTTGGGGGCAGATCCTCCTCCACAGGTAATCCAACAATCTCAGAGCAGCTCGACTGTGGCTCATATACATCATCTTCATCATCCTCATCCTCAAGCTGACTACCACCAGAGTCTTCTCCTACTGCACTGTAGGCACTGATATCCACCAAATCAGCCTTAGAGTAATCCTCCTTCAGAGTACCATCATCATCCTCCTTCTTACTGACCCCCACTGATGGACGAGCATGTCCATCCTCGCCCTTCCTTCCAGTGCTGGTGATGCCAGACTCCGTAGTGTCTCTCTCTAGGGCCTCTCCATTGGAAGTCACTCCCCCATTTTCCAAATGACGGACATCATCAGAAATAAGAGTACCTTTTGCCTCTGTGGCATTGGCCTGTCCTGGCTTACACTTATCTCGAGTCTTAGATTCATTGGCACTACAGTCATCCTTTTCCCCTGTCTCTTTCTCATCCAAAGACTGTGTATCCTCAGCAGTGATAATGTCCTGGAGCTCAGACGCTCCATTGAGACTGCTACACCTTCCATCTTGCTCATCCAGGTGCTGGTTTACTCCATCCTCCTTGTTTGACCCTAAAGGAAAAGCGCGTGCCCGTTTGGTGATGATTTTTGAGTTGAGCGCACCGACCCGGCCGGTGACACCGCGCAGGGGCAGCGGGGGCGTGTTGGATAGCCGGTGCAGGTTGTTCCGCAGCTCGGCGGCCCGCTCGAAAACGGCACTGAGCTGGCTGACGGTGGGCGACACGGCCTCGACAGTCCCACCGATCGCGTCCAGGCTATCCAACGACTCCGTGCTGCCGTTAAAACGCGCGACCACATCCAAACGCGACGCATCCTGAAAGCCCGCGACGCGCTCTTTCTTCAGCAGCACGCGATTAGAAGCCGCCTGCTTCTCCTGCTGTTGCTGCTCGAAGATCTTCCTCGTCTCCTGCAGCTTCGAGTACCTGGGCGACGCGTCCGTTTTGCCATCGAAGCGGTTGACGCGCTCGGAGACGCTAGACCCCAGTTTGAGCAGCGCGCTGTGATCCACGTTCTCGTTCAGGCTGCCAGCCCGCGGGAGCGTGAGACGCACCGCTTTGCCGTCGCCGTTTGCCTTTTGCGCGTCTTCAGCCTCGGTGGGTGAGGATGCGCCCATCTGCATGAACATGTTTTTGATGCGGTGCACGTTCGAGCCGTACGCGCGACCGCGGCTGGTGGGCTTCGGCTTGCCATCCTGAGCGTCGCCGTTATTTAAGGCATCTTTCACCGGCTTCAGCGCCTGGATCCCCGCCGCCTCGTACGCGTTGCGGTGAGGAGAGGGGCTGCGGAGCGCGGTGGTGCTCGCTGGCTTGGAGGAGGATGAGGATTCGGTCTTCATCATGGTCTGTTAGGCTTCTCCGAGGCGATGCGATAACAGCATCTCTAAGTCGTTGTCCCAGACGTTTCTGTCAGGACAAATCTTTCGCTGGTGAACAATAATGTGCCCTGGAATATGATAACGTTGAATTGATGCCCATGAATTCATGTAGAGTGTCTGTCAGCGGCATGGCACAAGCAACGCACCATCTTCCCGTGTGTGAGAAGAAGAAAAAACACGCTGATTAATGTGAAAATCACCCATGCATTGATGGAAGACTAAACAAAAAAACTAGAACAGCGACGCGCCCTGGATTTTCACGACAGATTGTGCGTTTATAATCCGGATCGTTTTGATCTCTTGATTTAGTCCGCTGCAGATTTGTGCCTTTTCCCTCTGATGCGGCAGCAGAGATACAGGGTCATAGAGAGCGTCTCATTTCACACCCTCTCAGCACATTGATTTTTATGGGGTCACACATTTGATCCCTCATACCAGCGCAGAGCTCCATAAAATATTCCACCAATAAATGAGTTTTTAACATTTTTACGTCAGTAGTAGCGCTTAGTGCACTATATATATATAAGTGCACTTTTTATTTAATATGATCAAATCAGTCCTGGTTTCTGATTGATTACAGCATTCTACAGCTGTGGAAATATGATCTGAAAAACGTTCATCAAATGACTGCACAGCACTCATAGCTGATCTTATTGATATTATTTTTCTTATAAAATATTTTCTTCTTCTGTTATGTCAAGGACTATAGGGGAGTCCGGGGATGGTTGTAACATTTTTTTAAATTTCTGTCTGTACGGTATCTTTCTTTTATGTCAGTGCATTCAAAGTTTAATACAAACAAGTTTCTGCTATTACATTATATTTGCAACACAAACTGAAAATTTATAGTTTCGTTTCATACCCTGGGGCAAGATGTGACATTGTGAAAAAGGATTATGAGTGGAGAGAATAGCGACTCACGTCCAGATGGCAGTAAATAATTGTTTTCATTGTGTATTTGGCTTAAAAGCACAAGTGTTTTATAATGAATGTCGGCTGAAGGTGTTTTAGATTATGCGCTGGTCAGTGGTTTAGTTATTCTGAATGGATCCATATAGCATGTACAGTCAGGTTAAGGCAGCAGATTTAGTGGACTTTTGGCATCTCTCTGCAGTCCTGTTTGGTATTGCAGCTTAAAGGGGGGGTGAAATGCTATGCATACTGAGTTTTTTACACTGTTGAAGAGTTGGATTCCCATGCTAAACATGGACAAAGTTTCAAAAATTAAGTTGTACGTTTGAAGGGGTATTTTTGTTCCTAAAATACTCCTTCCGGTTTGTCACAAGTTTCGGAAAGTTTTTTTCGAGTATGGCTCTGTGTGACGTTAGATGCCGTGTTGATGGCGGAGACCCGGGTTCGAGCCCCGCTCGGAGCGAGTCGTTGCTGCTGCTGCTCTCGTTCAGTTTCAGCCTCTGGATCATAAATAAACGGCTGAATCTGACTGTAAGCCATGGTTTGTTTTGGATAATGGGTTTTCCCTCATGGTAATGTCACAGCTTCCACATGCTCTCAACGCAAAAGCCTATTCGCGCTCGTGATTCTTTAGCTCCGCCCACACGTCACGCCTCCAGCCGGTCGTGTTTTTCCGGGAAAAATCGGTACAGACTATCTTTCTCTTATGAATATAATAAAGACTTTTTGGATTTATGAAGGATGCAGTACTACTCTATATGTACTCAAGATTAACAGGATATTGAGTGAAAACGAGCATTTCACCCCCCCCCCCCCCTTTAAGTGCTTTATATATCTAAATATAGATATATATATATATATATATATATATATATATATATATATATATATATATATATATATATATATATATATATATATATATATATATATATATATATATATATATATATATATATATATAACACACACAACCTTGAGGCGGATGGGCTACAACAGCAGAAGACCCCACCGGGTACCACTCATCTCCACTACAAATAGGAAAAAGAGGCTACCATTTGCACAAGCTCACCAAAATTGGACAGTTGAAAACTGGAAAAATGTTGCCTGTTCTGATGAGTCTCGATTGTTGTTGAGACATTCAGATGGTAGAGTCAGAATTTGGCGTAAACAGAATGAGAACATGGATCCATCATGACTTGTTACCACTGTGCAGTCTGGTGGTGGTGGTGTAATGGTGTGGGGGATGTTTTTTGGCACACTTTAGGCCTCTTAGTGCCAATTGGGCATCGATTACGTCTACCTGAGCATTGTTTCTGACCATGTCCATCCCTTTATGACCACCATGTACCCATCCTCTGATGGCTACTTCCAGCAGGATAATGCACCATGTCACAAAGCTCGAATCATTTCAAATTGGTTTCTTGAACATGACAATGAGTTCACTGTAATAAAATGGCCCCCACAGTCACCAGATCTCAACCCAATAGACCATCTTTGGGATGTGGTGGAACGGGAACTTCATGCCCTGGATGTGCATCCCACAAATCTCCATCAACTGCAAGATGCTATCATATCAATATGGGCCAACATTACTAAAGAATGCTTTCAGCACCTTGTTGAATCAATGCCACGTAGAATTAAGGCAGTTCTGAAGGCGAAAGGGGGTCAAACACAGTATTACGGTGTTCCTGATAATCCTTTAGGTGAGTGTACATTTGGAATTATCAAACGCTGGTTACAACTAAACCAGAGTCTTGTAGCCATGAACTAGCTCACAATATAGCTACCAATATAGCTAACAACCAAAACATTAGCACTAACAACTTGCATTAAAAAAAATCTCCATACACAGAAAATACAATTTAACTTTAATGAGTTTAACTAAGCATGAATTGCCATCACAAAAGTAAATAAAGTCAAGTGTTTTTTTTTTTTTTTTTTTGAAGTTACATCAAAATGAGTTTTCCCCCTCTATAGTCTGCTGTGTCTGCCTCAGGGATCTTCTTTTTCACATGTGGAATAACGACTAAAGTGAAGGGAATCAGGTTATTTGAAACGTTTCCCTTATTGGAGAAATTGGAAGTGTTATTACTGACCCATTTTACAACCATTTCCCCCATGAATAAAATAAATAATTATTTATAAATAAGGAAATAATGAAAACAATGACTACAAAATAAATGAACTGTAAATGAACTGATTGCCTGGTGTACTGAATCCTCACCTCTCTCTCAGCACTACATGAATGTATTTTTAGGATCAGGTTAGGTATTGACTGCATGAGAAGATGGGCCAACAACATTTACCACATTTTATGAAACACTGATGAGATGGGCTACTGGTGTTATTTTAAAGATGACAGTTTAAACTTCTGGTCGATTATCTTGGGCAGGTATAGGTTAGATTGTCACAGCTCCAAAATAATAGCAAAATAAATGTAACATAGCCTATGACAATCTATATTTTTTTGGGGCTCTTTATATTTAAACACTATTCAGTATAATGAAGCTCTTTGTTTGTAAGTGCAATTCAAAGATGAACGACAATTCTGTACAAAGAAAATATTATGTGGTTTGCTTGCATGACACGCTCTGAAACTGTTTGTGGGTGTCTGTTCGCATACTATTTAGCACAAACCATCCGGGAGCAGCATTGGATTCCCTGAAGGTGAGGACGGTTGGCAAAACGGCTGGATTGTGACTGGTGTACGGATGGTAGGAACTGACGTAGATTCCGGAAGCGATCCGGAAATGGAGGAAGAAAGGATTGAGGTAGATAGTGGGGGAAATTCAAGTTTAGGGTGGAACGTAGTTAAAACAAAGAAAAGGAAGAAAAGTCGTGATTTAATTTCAGACACGGAAAGTGACAAGGGAAGTAAACAGGCACAAAGAAAAAAGAAGGAGTATAAAGTAATGATAAAGTTTGTTGCAGACTCTGTGAGTAACATCAACCCGTTGAAACTTACAAAAGCAATCAAAGAAAATGTAGGGGTTGTAGAGAAAATAAAAACCCTGAAGGATGGAAGACTGTTGTTGTTTTGTAAAGATAGTAGGCAACAAAAAGAAACTTTGAGAATTAAATCAATGATCGGACAGAAAATAGACTGCTCAATTCCAGAAGAGAGAAACTGGATTAGAGGTGTAATATCTGGAATTCCTCTGGATGTTTCAGATGAGATGGTTAAAAGTAATGTAAAGGGAGCTGCAGTTAAGGAAGTAAGACGTTTGAAATGTTTCAGAAACAATGAGAAAACGGACAGTCTTTCAGTTATGTTGGTCTTTGATGAGGTCAAAATACCGGAAAGAGTATTTTTGGGATTTATCAGCTATGGAGTTAGGTTGTACATTCCTCCTCCAATAAGGTGTTTCAAATGCCAAAAATACGGACATGTGGCTGCGGTATGTAGAGGCAAACGAAGATGTGCAAAATGTGGAAGCGATCATGAGTATGGCAAATGTGGACAAGATAAAACCCCAAAATGTTGTAATTGTGGGGGTGAGCACAGTGCAGCGTACGGAGGTTGTGAAGTGAGGAAAGATGCAATTAAGGTTCAAAATGTGAGAATGGAAGAAGGAATATCATATGCTGAAGCACTTAAAAAAGTAAAACAAACCCCCAAAGTAAGCACAGTAGAGGAGGCCCCTGTTAGGATACAGCCACAACCTAGTAAGATGCCAACACCAAGGAAAATAATTGAAGTGATTGAAGACAAAGTTTCATTCATTGCTTTTATGGCTGAAGTGGTGAATTGTTCAGCGCAGACTGAAAGTAGATCTGAAAGGATTAAGATTATCATTAGAGCTGCAGAAAAATATTTGGAAATGAAGAACATATCAGTGGACATGATAAATGAAAGACTCGTGACACAAGCAACAAACAGTCAGACAGCATGTGGGGGCTCATAATGGTTTTTGTAATCTTGCAGTGGAATGCAAGAAGTTTAATTTCAAATGGGCAAGAATTTAAGCATTTTATAGCAAATTGTGATGTATACCCAGATGTTATTTGTATTCAGGAAACGTGGCTTAAACCACAGTTAAATTTTATGATTAGTGGGTACGAGATTATTAGGAAAGACAGGAATAAAGGAAATGGTGGGGGAGTAGCAACTTTTATTAAACAAGGTATAGGGTTTAGGAAAGTTGAAGATAATAATGAGTATGAGGCTGTGGTAGTGGAGGTATGGGAAGGAAATCAGAGTATTAGGGTAATAAATTTTTATAATCCATGTGAAAAGCTAACTAAGGATATGATGGAAAGTATTGGAGGAACAGGGGATTTTAAAATGGTGTGGTGTGGTGATTTCAATGCACACAGTACTTTATGGGGGAGTTCAAACACTGATTATAATGGATTGATCATAGAAGATATGCTGGACTGGGGTGGATTAGTATGTATTAATGACGGAAGCTACACAAGAGTTAATCTCTCTAAATGCAAATATTCTGTGTTAGATTTGACAATAGTGTCAGAAAATTTAGCTCGAAGATGTGATTGGAAAGTATTGAACGAAAATACTATTGGTAGTGATCATTTTCCTGTTTGCAGTACAATTGGAGTAGACTTAATAAAAACAGGTATGGAAAGAATTCCTAAATGGAATTTTGAATCAGGGGATTGGGAGATGTACAAAGAGATATGTCATAACAAAATGGCCGAAATTAATGATGATGTTGTGGAAGATATTGATGTTTTAAATTCAAAAATCAGTGAGGTTCTTAGGAGCACAGCAGAAGAAGTATTTGGTAGAAAGAAGGCATGTAGCAGGAGGAAAATTGTTCCATGGTGGACTGATGAATGCAATATGGCAATTAAAGAAAGAAATAAAACACTTAAAAAAGTAAGAAGATCTTTTAGCTATGATGACTTTATTGGTTATAAAAAAGCTCAGGCAATAGTGAGGAGGGTTATCAGGACAGCAAAAAGAAATTTTTGGAGAGAGTATTGCAATAATATTGGGGGAAACATTCAAATCAACGAGATTTGGAATATGATTAAAAAGATGGGAGGAAAACAAAGAAATAATAGTATTCCAGCTATAATTAATAATGAGGAAGTAATTGTGTCTGATAGCAGGAAGGCAGAGATACTAGCACAAACATTTGTGGAAGTGCATAGTAATAAAAATATATCAAATGACATGATGAAGATAAGGGAACAGAGTGTGAGGAAGAATCCTCATATATTGGAAGTTAAGGAGTCAACTGGAGATTCATTGGACTATGATTTAACTTTGTATGAGTTAAAGAGAGCAATTGCTGGGACAAAACAAACGTCTCCAGGTAGGGATGAGATATGCTATGAAATGATTAAGCATTTATCAGATCCTTCATTAAATGTCATTTTAAATCTTTATAATAAGGTATGGATTTCAGGAAAGCTTCCAATGGAATGGAAACATGGAGTTATTATCCCAGTAGCAAAACCAGGAAAAGATCTTACGCAACCTATTAATTATAGGCCTATAGCTCTAACCTCAAATATTTGTAAGATTATGGAGCGTATGGTAATGAGCAGGCTGGTTTATGTTCTAGAGAGGAGGGATATATTATCCCCTTTCCAAAGTGGCTTCAGAAAAGGGAGAAACACTATGGATTCTGTGCTGTGTTTGGAAGCTGACATAAGAAAGGCTCAGATTAATAAAGAAGTTTTGGTAGGTGTCTTTCTGGATGTTGAAAAGGCATATGATATGTTGTGGAGGGAGGGACTTTTAATTAAGCTGGATATGATTGGAATAAAAGGAAAAATGTATAATTGGGTTATGAACTTTCTGTTAAATAGAACTATTCAAGTAAGAGTGGGATGTGAGTATTCTCAGATTTATTCAATCGACAATGGAACTCCTCAAGGGAGTGTCAGCAGTCCTATTTTGTTTAATTTAATGATCAATGACATCTTTTCTCAGATAGAACCTGGGATAGGGAAATCCTTATATGCTGATGATGCTGCAATATGGAAAAGAGGTAGGAATGTTAAGTTTGTACAGGAAAAGGTTCAAAATAATGTCAACTTGATAGAAAACTGGGCTAATAAATGGGGCTTTAGGATATCTATGGCAAAAACACAAGTAATTTGTTTTTCAAAAAAGAAGAATCCTATTATAAATATTAAAATGTATAGAGAAACATTGGAGCAGACACTAGTTGTAAGGTTTTAAGGAGTATGGATGGACTCAAAATTAAATTTCAGAGTACATATACAGAAAATAATAGATAAATGTAAAAAAGTGATAAATATAATGAGATGTCTAGCTGGAGCTGAATGGGGAGCATATCGGAAATCGCTCAAAAATATTTATGTGGCACTAATTGGAGCAACTATAGATTATGGTAGCATGGTGTATAGTTCTGCCTCAAAAACCCAACTTGATAAGATTGAGACAATTCAAAATCAAGCGTTAAGGATATGTTGTGGAGCAATGAGATCATCACCAGTTTCATCACTTAATGTTGAGACG
Organism: Carassius gibelio; assembly: GCF_023724105.1. Lineage (NCBI taxonomy): Eukaryota > Metazoa > Chordata > Actinopteri > Cypriniformes > Cyprinidae > Carassius > Carassius gibelio. The sequence continues at coordinate 5,092,345 of NC_068382.1, forward strand.
GGAGTAATGCCACTAGGAATGAGAAGGATTAAGTTAAGAATGAGATACTGGGCAAACATAAAAGGTCAATCGGAAAATCATCCAGTTAAGAATGTTTTAAGTGACTGTTGGGAATATAACTATAAAAAATTAACAAGTTTTGGGTGGTTTATTAATGAGGAGGCAAGAGAAATGATTAAGGATGTTAATATTGCCAGCTGTGTGGTTCTGCCAGCAATTCCTCCTTGGTTTTTTCCAATGCCTTTTATTGATATCCAGTTACATAAAGACAAACATAATAAGGAGAATGTCCTGGATAGCGTAAAAATACAAGATTATATAGATCATATGTATTTTGGTGCCATCCAGATATATACGGATGGCTCAAAAGATCCGGATTCTGGTATAACTTCTGCAGCAGTATTTATACCTCAATTTAAAGTTAACATTTTGAAAAGAACATCAGATCACATTTCAGTATTTACATCAGAATTAATAGCAATTATATTAGCATTACAGTGGGTCGAAGAAGTTCAACCAATCAGTTCAGTTATATGCACAGATTCTCTATCTGCAATTGAAAGTCTAGCAAGTGGTATATCTACAGCTAGACAGGACTTAATTTATGAAATATTGCAAAGTCTTTTTAGAACCAGACAATTGGGAATCATTATTAATTTTCTTTGGATACCGGCTCATATGGGGGTGGCAGGTAATGAGGAGGTGGATAGATTAGTCAAACAGGCCATAAAATTTCAAGAAGTTGATATCAAGATTGCGCTGAGTAAGACTGAGATTAAAAGTATAATAGCTAAGGAAGTTAGAAAGAAATGGCAGAATGAGTGGGACAGTGGAAATAAGGGTCGACATTTATACAACATACAAGGAACAGTTGGTTTTGAAAGAAGAAACATTGGAAATAGGAGGATGGATGTTATAATTTCAAGAATGCGCATAGGCCATTGTCTACTAAATCAAAGTTTGGTCAGGATTGGGAAACACCAGACTGGGTATTGTGAAAAATGTAGTTCGGAAAATATGGAGACAGTAGAACATGTATTATTAAAATGTGAGGCTTATGCAAGAGAAAGATTTAAATTATTTCAAGCATTAAGAGAAATGGAAATGGAAGATTTTTCTATCAAAGCATTATTAGGTAATGGCCCAAAGCAACTTAAAATATACGAAGAAGTATTTAATTTCTTAAAAGACACTCATTTAAGTAACAGGATTTAGGTCACTACTACCATAACGTTATCCACACTCCAATCCAGTAGGTGGCGGGAATGCACCATTTAAGTTTGGTTTGCCAACCGCCATTAAACTTGAAAAAAGAAGAAGAAGAACAAACCATCCGGTGCACTAGGTGGCAGTATACCATCAATTGAATTCTCTGTTACCGAAAGCAAAACAGAGAAGAAAATCACGCTAGCAGACTCACACACGTGGAAACTGGTGCGATAACTTCAATCAAAGGTATGGGAATATATTTACTCTTTTACGGATGATAGACGTATAGACGAAATCAAAACTTGAATCCATTATGCGAAGAACTTTAGTCTTTGGTGCCTGTGACATGGTATAAAGTTACATATAAGGTGTTTTGGCAATCCAAGAGAATTCCGATAACATAGCTTAACAGTATAGGCATAATTTTAACCAAATTTGTCTTTTTTGCTGTACTAAGGCAGCATAAATATTCTAGTATCAACATAATGTGGTCCACCACGTATAGACCGTGTGCATCTCCTCAAGTCTGTCAAGTCATGTTTCACTTAAAAGAAGTCAAATATATTCAGACAAGTTGGTTGTTACTCATTGTTGTATTAGTAATGAAATCTAATGAGAATCACATTGGCAATAAAGAAAGTTGCTAAAAAACGAAAACAAAAACTTAATCACTCAGTCATTTTCGAAGAAGTGAAATATGGTTGATGATTGTCTTGAAAATATTATCATAATGCAACAATTACAACAAAAAATCCTTTAAGCTAGTCTTCTTTATGTAAAATGTAATTTATTTTGTGTTCAAATCTGAATTGAACTGAAATTGTCATATTATCCTCATATGTCTATAGATGACATCATTAGCACATCAGTTGAAGCGGCTGGCTCTGCCACAGAATGACTCCAATCTGCTCAGCCGGAGAGTGGTGGCCTCTGTGCTCTTTGACCCTAAAGATGCTGCCAGCATGGACCGCAGTACCTTCTATGCCCTGGGTAAGTCACATGGCCTGCTAGAGCTTTTCCTTCTTTTTCCTCCAGTGTACACTGCTCCTTTGAGCTTGTATACTATGCTCATTGATGTGATTTTACTGAATATGAGACATTTATATACTTCTGCAGAGCATCTACTCCTCTGTCCTCTAGATGGAAGAGGAGATCAGTACATTGAAAATGCCAAACAAGACCAGTCCATAAATGACTTATTTTGTGCAATTGTATTTGCTTTCTAATAACCAAATATGCTACCAGTGAAGTGGGTGAACTATGATTAAATAAATTTTTAAACAAGAACCATCAGTTTGCATACTATCATTTCTGCAGTGTGGAGTATTTTTTATTTGTCGTGTGACTACTTGCTTGAATATGCAAATATTTAAATAGTTTTAGGATCTAGGCAGAGTGGCTCATTTATGTTATTCACAATACTTTATGGAAGCGGATGGTTGCTTTGTTTTGAGCACTTTTGTCTCAATTTTTATTCCCGTGGTAACAGAGACGTCTCTGGTGGAGTGACGAGTTGGGGAAAAAAAGTCCATTCATTCTCTGATTTATGATTTATAACAATAAATATGATTTAAAAAAATAACACAAATACTTTTGAAGACAGACCTACTGTGAGTTCGGAGGTTGATGGTATTTGCTTTTGATGAAGTCATCTGTTTGCATTAATTCAACTTATTTTTATTTACTTTATTGTTGAAAGAAGAAAAAAAAACATTACCCATAATGCTGTACAGGAAAAACTACCAATCAGGGATTCACAGCAAGCAAATCGCTAAATGAGCTTGCAGGGACTTCTCAGTACCATGAAACAATATATGAAGAAACAATCTTGTGCCTTTGTCTGATTTTCAAATAATATTTTGCTTTGAATAAAAGTTTGTAGTTTTGTGATTCACCTTGTAGCTGGTTGGTTTGTTTTATTCTTTAAAATGCTTTAACAAAGACTTTTTTTTTAATGGATGAATAGATATATAAATACATGAAATAAATCTTTTTGATGATATTCTAATTATATGACCAGCACCTGTATATAGACGCATATATAGATATATAGAGAAAGATAGATAGGTAGATTATATATATAATGTTGAGCTGCTCATGGTTTAGGGTCATCTAATTGTTTACTGTAATCAATTACCTGTAAATAATCATTTATTGCAAGGAGTAGTAATATTCATCTCATCTAAATGTCTGCTGTTATTGATCGTTCTGAACAGGCTGCACAGGACTTGAAGAGCTGATGGGTATTGATCCAGCATTCAATGAGTTTCAGGAGACTCTGTTTAGTCAAGCCTCTTTGACTTTAGAGCGCAGCGTTCAGAGCAAAGAGGTGAACAAGAAACTGGACAAGAGCATCTCACTCTTTCTCACTCGACTGTCACCTTACTTTCTGCTCAAGCCTGCTCTGAAATGCATTGAATGGCTAATACACAGGTAACTTTAGTAGATTTGCTGTTGTCTCACATTGTCTGTGTGAGTCTCACTGTGTCCGTTTTCAGACAAAAAATTGTGCTGTATGTTCTTAATTTAAAGGTGATGTGTTTAAATTATTTGATGTTGATATGTGCAGAGACAGCTGTAAGTAATCCATTTGTATGTAGGACTCCAGAAAAACACTGATTTGGTCATAATTTTTGCAATTCAATTTGGAAATCATACACCCTTTCTATATTGTAGCATTAAAAAAGTCTTCACGGATGCAAATTGCACTTGATTTCAGATTCCACATTCAGCTGTACAACCAGGACAGCCTGATTGCTTGTGTTTTACCGTATCATGAGACTAAAGTGTTTGTACGAGTGATCCAGCTTTTAAATATTGAAGATCCAACCCACAAATGGCACTGGCTGCATGGATTACAGGTAAACCACATCATTTCTGATTCTGTCATACAGTATATGCAGTCGATGGAAAGAAAGCTTTAGCTTAATTTTTTACCCTTCTAATTGCCCTGTGCTTTATCTGTAGAAACCTGGGGTTCCCCTGGCTCGAGGAACTCTGCTCACACACTGCTATAAGGATTTAGGCTTCATGGATTTCATTTGTTCTATGGTCACAGATTCAGTAAAGGTAAAACACCCAGGCTGGGTTCTGTGCAGGTTGAAGTCTTCCAGTCCAGTAATGCTGCATTCTTTAAAGCTTTATTGAATCATGTTGTAGGCATACTCTGGATTCGTCAGGGATGGGAACTGTCCGCAGCTGCGTGTGGTTTTCTCTTTCTATGCGTCCACCATTGTTTCTGCACTTGATGCAGTGGAGAAGATAACAAACTCTATTATTGCCAAACTGCTTCCATTTGTACAACTGGTAAGACTATAATTTATTTAGTTTATAAATATATATGTATGCAGGTTTGTTTCAAAAAATTATATTAATAATTATTTTTCGTTACTCATCAAAGTTTAATTTTAATCAATATTAACCTGATAACTGTCACTCACGTTTTTGAAGATAGACTTGAATGTGCATGATACAAACCTAAATTTTTATATTTCATGACTGAAAACATTTTGTAACATGATTTTGATGTGCCATTTACATGGTAATGCAATGTCTGATTTTAAAATGGGTTTTGAAGGATGAATTTTGAGATTTTATGTTTTCAAGTGATATATAACTTCTGATGATTTCTAAAATGTGATCGAGAAAAAGGCAACGAGGAAGTCTTTTTTTTTTAAACAAAGGTCAAAGCTCCTTTTGTAATGTAGATTTCTGAGGGTGCACTCTTGTCATAAATTGATCTATTACTTTTCCTACATAATTTTTAACAAAAAATATTGGTATAATATATATTTGGGAGTCTTAGACCTTTCCAACGATATATAGTTTGTCAAGATTAGATTAAATTTGATTGTAATATAGTATAGTCAACGTAGGTGTCCCGTATACGGGACGGGGTGACATTTAACAGGTTAAATTACTACATTTACATTTAACATCTATCAGTTCGGTTTGCAGCCATATTCCTTATATAATGTTTAAGGGCATCAAAATATTCTTGTATATATTATTGTTGTAAGCATGCCAATCTATAAATGCGTGTTTCTTTTCTCACTGTTATTTCTCAGCAGATTGAAGATGCTGATTTACAGTATTCTTATTTATTAGTTTTATTATTACTTTTTTCGTGATAGTTTAAAGTTTGATTACACTTATTAAATAAAAAAATGTCAGACTAAACCTCCAGATAGGAAGGGTTGGCATTTCTTAATGTTAATAATAATAACTTTTTAATATTATTAGCATGTTAATATCTTTGAATAATTCCGTTCAAGAATAGTTTTACTCTATTTCTAAGGTAACAAATTTACAGTTAAAACTGAGATATTCCAGGGTGAAAACTGGAATTTGGGGAATCAGAATATTGTATGCTGTTATTATATTCCCGATATCAAACTAATCGAATATTGACAAATTTCATTTAATTTTGGGATGTGCATGTAAACCTAGTCAGTGAGTGATTCCAGCATCTATATCTAGCAGTGATGTATTGTGTGTGTGTGTGTGTGTGTGTGTGTGTGTATGTTTGTATGTATGTATGTGTGTGTATATATATATATATATATATATATATATATATATATATATATATATATATATATATATATATATATAATTGACGTATGTAATTTAATTATAATTAGCCAAAACATTTGTCTACCACATTTTACACCTGAATATTGGCACCAAGTGGAAGTGCATGAAACAATTATTTGATATGAATGATTTTCCAGGGCCAATAAAGGATGTATGCAACAGAACCTAAATACATTCTTGTTTTTTTCTCTCTCCCATAACCAGGGACTGAAATCTAACCTTTTAGACTACGTGGCTGCCACTTACATGATTGTGTGTCAGATGGCAGTGAAGGTAGTGATGGAGGCTCAGCTGGTTGACTCTCTGACCGTGCAGTTGTGCAAGTCTCTACGCCGAATGCCTCAGTTATCCAGAGAGGCTTTGAGCTGCATTATCATCCTCCTGCAGAACCAGAAAGAAGGAATTGTTGGTCCAAAGTAAGTTTTAGTGATTTTCCTACTCCATGTCACACTAAATTTATAGTTGTATAAGATGTGTTCAAGTCTAGTATAGTACTTTTTGTCACACTGCATCTAAAATACTTTATCTTTTTTGTCTTTTCGCATAAGGGCATTTGGATACCTGTGTGCTATCCCCTCCCTGGTGTCCACTCTCCAGAGTATAGCAACAGTTCATGACATCAGTCCCCTGCTGCGTTATCTGCTGCCTCATCTCATACACTCTGTGATGACCCAGGATGGTTGGTTTCTATCTGTGCTCTGTAGAAACTTGCAATGCCACCTTTTCTCTGAACATGTATGCACTAGTTAGCAAATGACAACATTCAAATCAGTTACCAATGGACAAATTCAAGTCCCGGCTTCTGCCCTACATTTGTTTCTCATTCAAGAGTTTATTTCAACAGCGAAGAAAAGCCAGTTGTTATTTCCTTTTCATGTTGACTTTATAATGTAGCTTATATTCATTAACCACTTATAAACTCGTCATTGTGTACTGTAAATGTTGGTGGATCTTATGATATTGCTCCTGATGTTCCTTATTTGCACATTTCTTTGGATAAGGAATTTACAGGTTTGGATATATGTAACCCTAGTAAGAGCTGTGTGATATCAGACAACTGGTATAAAAGAGTATATTGGCAAAAAGTCTCATCTTCTCTCGTGAAATGCTGCATTCATTTTTTTTTATCCCAGTTATTGTTATAAGGAGATTGCAGCTATGAACAGTTTCCAGGCAACTTTCATAACGCTCAAATGAATCCATGTGCGACAGCAGAGTACGTCATCACTCCATCGATTCCGCTGTGTAACAAAAATTATTTCTAAAGGCTGGAAAACACCACATGACTGATCTGAACAGATTTAAAAATGCTAAACATCATACACTTGCTCGTTTAGTAATGGCTGAAGACCACACTCTACCAGACTTTCAGTTTGTTCAGACCGCTACAAGCTCGTACAGAAACATGCGGCTCGATGATTGACAAATGAAAACAATGTGCTCTAATATCAGCTCACAGTACACGGTTTTCTGAATTGCTGTTATCAAATGGATGATTTGCTTTATTTATTGTGTCCCTGTAGATGAGCAGCAGAATGAAAGTTTGTCAGACCGTACTGGACTATTACAGGCAGTGTTTCAGGATCTTCCACTGTCTGGCAACCTGGAGAGCACTGCAGCCAAGTAAGTGTGGTTTATGAGTGAATCTCTCTCTGTCCATGCATATAACAGTCTGAATTATTAGATATTTACTCTGCTACAATTGGCGTTTTGTGCAGGCTGCTTCTTGAGGAGTATGTTTCCTGCAGCACCGAGCTTCCCTCAGATAGGATTTCAGCTCTTAATCAAAGAATTCAATCTACTGTTCGCCAGTTTGAATCCAGGTATGTTTATAGACACTTCTGAACTTAATGGTATAGTACAGCTCATAAAATGTTATTTTCTAGAGTGTTTTGTTTCTGGTGTTTATCTTGGAGTGTTTTTTTTTTTACTCGCAGGTATCCATGTGCACTGGATGTGGCACTGGAAAATCATGTCAAAAAAATTTCATCCGACCGTGAAAAAACTCTGCTTCATCAGTTCATCTCCTTAACAATGAGCTGTGGAAAATATCAAGTAGGTCTATCAGTTCTTTTATTGCTTTAACAGGTGATCCACGATATTGTAGTCTCAGCTGACCTTTATCGCATAATAAATTCTGACAGAATCATCCAAATATGATGTAAAACTATCAAGCGCAAGGTTGGGGGTTCGATTCCCCAGGAACACATGATAGGTAAAAATTGATAGCCTGAATGCACTGTAAGTCGCTTTGGATAAAAGCATCTACTAAATGCATACATTTTATTTAATTTTAATTTAAAACTGGAATGAGGGAACATATTAGACACATGAAGAATGTGCTATGAAAAAAAAAAGATTTTGACAGCCCATGTGCAATGTAATTTAAGTCTTTGTTTTAGTTGTACTACCATATTTTTCGGACTAAAAGTCGCACCTGAGTATAAGTCGCATCAGTCCAAAAATACGTCATGATGAGGAAAAAATTTTATATAAGTTGCACTGGAATATAAGTCGCATTTATTTAGCAGGACCATCCAAACTCTGAAAAAAAAAGTGCAACTTATAGTCCAGAAAATACGGTTATTGCCATTCACATTGTTCTGACCCCAAAAAAAGACTTGAAAATGTTGTTCTTCTATGCAGATCCTGCCAGATTCAGACACCTCTCTGATGCTCAGTCTCAATCATCCATTACCTTCTGTGAGAAATATGGCTGTAGACTACCTGAAGGAGATCCTCACCTCAGAACACGTGTGTATCTTTTGTATTCCCTTCAGTGTTAGCTTACTATTTTCCAGTTTTTTGTCATAACATCCCATTGGATATCCATGAGACCCACATTAAGGAAGTAATGATATTTCTGTTGTCCATTTGTGATCTGTTTTTATGGAGCAGAATGGCTTTGATGAGGCGTTTCTGAAGGATGCATTGCTGGAGAGAATAAAGGACGATATGCCAGAGATTGTGCTCTCTGCCCTTAAAGCATTGCAGGTAAAATAACAACATCATTAATTTGATGGTGTAAACTTTAGCCTAGTCTTATTTTTGATACAATCTAAATGTTATTTTCTGGATATCTGACAGCTTCACATGGATCTTATGGATGCAGAGGAGACTGTTTCCCGTTTGATTTCACTTCTTCATCGCATCAAACCGTCAGCTGAATGGTTAGTTAACTGATGTTATACCTTCTTTCACTCTAGAATGATACAAATGTATGTCTTCTTAAATGGGATGACATTTTCATTATGCATTTCATTATGAGTGCTACACTATTTAAGTCAAAACTAGATGCATTTTTATTAACCCACAAATGCTGCCAAAATACTACATGAACATTTACTGTATTTTCCGGACTATAAGTCGCACTTTTTTTCATAGTTTGGCTGGTCCTGCGACTTATAGTCAGGTGCGACTTATTTATCAAAATTAATTTGACATGAACCAAGAGAAATGAACTAAGAGACATGAACCAAGAGAAAACATTACCGTCTCCAGCCACGAGAGGGTGTAGACTGTAATGTTTTCTCTTGGCTCTAAATAAATTCGACTTATAGTCCAGTGCGACTTATGTTTTTTTCCTCATCATGACTTATTTTTGGACTGATGCAACTTATACTCAGGTGCGACTTATAGTCTGAAAAATACGGTAATTTAAACCACGTGTCCCAAATGGGACATCCACAACAACAACAAAAAACACTTCTTTTAAAAAATAAATAATGTAGGAACTCTGTACTAAGGATACAGTAGCTTAACTCTATCTGGTGTTTTTTCCCCACAGGTGTTTGGTGCTAAAAGAGGCTGTGGGGGTTCTCGATGACCCACGTATTATTGAAGGCAACCCAGATCTTAAGGCTCAGATTATTTGGGAGATTCTGCCCTTCCTGGTGTTGACCAGCGCTGCGCCAAAGTGTGTGGAGTTGCAAATGGCATCTTATGTGGCTGAAACGACTTTGCTTTCCCAGCATCCCCTAACTCATGGTTGGGCAAAAGGTAAACACTCATGCGGTTTTACAGTTACGGTAAATCTATTTTACAGTGAGAAGAAAAAATATCTGTTCTTTTAATATTAAAGCCTAATTCAATATGCAAGTTTATAAGGCCTCTAAATTATCAGCACGTCAAAAGATGAAATGAAAAACCTCTTCAGGCCTTCTGTTATTTGAGAAGCGTAATTTGATAGTAATGTTTCAAGATTAACACTTTTGGACTGAAGCAACTTTGGTTTATTTGATTACCCATAACCTCTTTTTTTTAAATCATGTTTATGTATCAAATATGATACATCATGTTAATTTGTGCATCTCTTAATCATCCTTGTATTGCATGGCATTATATGTGATATGATATTTAACACTTCTTTTATTTTTCTCTCTCTCTCTCTTGAGCTCCATATTCACCTGTATCGTGCTAAATGAGCCATAATAGCCATAATATTTTGTCTAAAGTTTTGTCTAGATCTCTATAATGGTATTTTCTCAGTAGCAAATTCCTTACATGCACAACATATTTACCCTGAATTATTTCTGAGTAAAAAAAACCTCTCTCTCTCTCGCTATATATATATATATATATATATATATATATATATATATATATATATATATATATATATATATATATATATATATATATATATGTATATATGTATATATGTATAAATATATATATATATATATATATATATGTATATATGTATATATGTATATATATATATATATATATGTATAAATATATATATATGTATAAATATATATGTATAAATATATATATATATGTATAAATATATATATATATATATGTATAAATATATATATGTATAAATGCATGATGCAGGACTTGATTAATCCATTGGTATATGATTGGATGGTAAACACAGTCAGAGGAAGAGAAAGATGAATGATAATTTGATGAAATCAGTACTGATGGGTTTTCTTTCTTTATAGTGCTGAAGGATGTTCTGGTCAAAACCTCTCCATCAGATGTGCTGGGTGTAGTCAACCAAATGCTTACAACGACTCTGATCAAGAACTTGGCCAATATGGATCATGCAACCAAACTCGACACTGTAAGTGTTTAACTTCCCGTCCAAGCTTAAAAGAATGGTTTACCCAAAAATGTGAACATTTTCTCATTTACTCACCCACATGTCATTCCAACCCTGTATGCATTTGTTACTTTGAATTTTTATTTTATCCATACAATGAACTATTTAATGTAGGCTGTGTAATGAAACTATTGAATTAATCCAATTAAAAATGGCATCTCAATAACAAACCAACATTATGGTTGCTTAGTTGAAGCTGTGTTTTCTCATGCGTGTCTCTTGCAGCTGCAGAATGTGTGTGATATCGTGAGCCGTCAGGGCAGCAGCGTGCGGGAGAGAGCAGCGTTTGTGGTGTTCAGTAATGCACTGCTGCAGAGTCTTCCGTCCATGACGGAGAGTCAACACCTCCACACTGCACAGAGTGTGTACAAACTACTGGAGCCTTTACTGCTACAGGTCTACACAATTCAACCCGAACAGGTCAGAGCACCCATTCAGAAACAAATGGCTTCAAATAACTTTTTAAAATGCACTGATGCAGCAATTCTGGCCAGTACCAATTTCAAGAGAATTTTGGCATGATGTTCATATTGGTGTCGACCATAGTTAAAAAAAAAAATTATTGGAAGCGGATATTATACAGAACATTTACTCTAAAACACTTATGCTTAAACTGAATGTGTTTAAAAAAAAATAAGCATTGCCAGAAACTTCTGTCAGCCAATATTCCCATATCAGTGGTGTCTCTGTGCAAAAAAAAAAAAAAAAAAAAAAAAAATCAATACAATTTCCAATATTACACATTTGTTGTATATTAATAAAAAAAAAAAAACCTCTCTAAATCCCTAATTCAGAATGTTATATGCTGTGAATTTCGTTACTAGTATATCGTGCATTATAGTATCTACACTGTTTAGTTAAAATCAGACAATTGTATTTAGGTCTAATGTAAATGTTGACTTCTTTTAATGAATCTTAGGCTTCTTGTGAGGAGGTGAATGAGTGTCTGCCAGTCTGTGTGGTATTGGGTGAGTTTCTGCAGAAGATGAGCGCTGGTCTCAGTGCAGAGAGAGAACAAGGCCTCCTCCTGCTGTCACTCCTGCGGCTTTTCATCACGGCACTCAAGTGTCCAGATTCCACATTTAAAGGTACAGGACTGCTTATTTAGAGGTGAACTGTGATGTAATTGTAATAAATATTACTCACATTTATTACTTCGTTTGTGGCATCTTACGTTTTATGTAAACTGATAGAATTACCTTGTAAATATTCACACTGTTTAAATATTTTTATATGTACTACCATTCAGAAGTTTTGGGTCGGTAAGATATATATAGGTATATATATATATATATATATATATATATATATATATATATATATATATATTATTTTAAGAAGTTTCTTATTCTGCCCCAAGACTGCATTTATTTAAACAGAAATACAGTAAAATTACTGTAATATTGTGAAATACTATTACAATTTTAAATAACTGTTATAATATTAAGAATATTAATTATTATAAATATTTTTTTAAAAAAATTATTCCTGTGATTGCAAAGATGAATTTTCAGCAGCCATCTGGTGCTCATGGGACATTTCTTACTATTATCAATGATAAAAACCACTGCTTAATGATTTTGTGTCATTGTATTTATTTATTTTGGACGAATAGAAAGTTTTAAAAAACTGCATCTGTTTTAAATATTATTCTTTTTTTCTTTTTTTGTAACTATGTAAAAATTTTTACTGTCAATTTAATGCCTTCATGATGAAGAAAAGTATTAATATATTTTATAAAAAAATTATTGACCCCGAAACTATTGAACGGTAGTATTCATCTGCATAAGTCTCCATGTTAAATGTAAAAGAAAGAAAAGTGTTTTTCAAACACTAAGACAGCAAAGCATTTCTTAGAATAGAGGCATTTACATAATTCACTACTAATATTTGATGTTCTCTAAATCCAAATAGCTTTACTGTGTATAATGTTGTGTTTTTCAGATGAGCCATGGTGGAACCCAGAGAAAATGGACGCCAATACCTGCGTTTATGTGCGTCTCCTGTGTCGTCTGTTTGACGTAGTGATATCAGGGGCCAGCCAAGGGCCTTTGGCTCTCTGCTTCAAGAGCCTAATGCAGCCTCTGTTACAGGTACTGTATTCTCTTCATGCCTCTCTAGGTGGAATAACATGCCGTTAATTTAGAATTTTAATTAGAATTTTAATTTTGAAGTAGCTGAGGCACATTAATAGTTTGTATAAATACTCTTGCCATGCTATAATTACGCCAGATTACTGCCATTGTGATTTAACATTACTCTTTATTTTCATTCAAATCAATGGCATTGGCTAGAAAGCTCATTTCTTTCTGGCTTTGTCATTTTGCAGGTTCACCTGAATGAGCCAACGACCCTCTTTAAGTTCCTCTCTCTTTTATGGGGCTACAACAGTAATTTGGGTGATCAGTTGGACTGTCAAGTTAGTGCCATACTGCAAACGCAGGCTCTTTATGTGGGAAAGGCTTTGCTTTGCAATCAGCCAATAAAAACCCGCAACGTGCTGGCATCAGGTTCCTCACCAGGTATGTCAATATGGTCTCTCCCGCATTTGGGTTAGTTACATACTATTGTTTTTGCTTGTTTTATTTTTGGAAGGGTTATTTTTTACAGTTCTCTTTTGAGAGAGAACTGTACATGCATTCCCCCCACCCACAATTCCTGCCGGCCCGGGACTCGAACTCACAACCTTTCAATTGGGAGTCCAACTCTCTAACCATTAAGCCACGATTTCCCCTACACACACACTGTGAACACACACCCGGAGCAGTGGGCAGCCATTTATGCTGCAGCGCCCGGGGAACAGTTGTGGGTTCGATGCCTTGCTCAAGGGCACCTAAGTTGTGTTATTGCCGGCCCGAGATTCGAACCCACAACCCTAGGGTTAGGAGTCAAACTCTCTAACCACTAGGCCACTACTTTAATCATGAATAATCCTAACAACAAAATATATCTAAGCCCACTGAGATCCTTTTATTGCCTTAATCTGATTCTTGTTTTCATTTAGTAAAAATAAATTTAAATGTTTATTGTTTTAGAATAAAAAACATTTTTTTTAGAGAGAGAGCTTGTTGTTGGCCATGGCTAATGTGCAACTCGCTGTGGTCTTGTTTCTGCAGTGGTGCCGTCCTTGCTGGTGTGTTTGTGTTCAGGCGTGGGTGAAGTTCGGAGAGCTGCCATTGCTGTGCTCCATTCTCTTTCAGGGGTTGTTTCTTCCCCTTATTCTCTACTAGGGGAGAACCTTCTCAAATCATCAGAGGAGATCATCGCTGACCCCTCTTACCTCAGCCAGGTCAGTCAACACATAATACATGCTGTATTAACTTTGTATAGCTTTGGGAAACTGGATTTGTCATCTTGCTTGTGTTGCATAAGTTTTAGAACTCTTTAAGAAATAACGCTTCTGATTTTACCAAAGGCGCTGTCCAAGATATATGAGGAGGCACTGTTATTGAAAGATAAAAAGAAAAAGCTGGCATCGATTGAGCAGCTTCTGCAGTGTGTGCAGTTACCTTGCTGCCCTGCCTACACCTGTAAAACACTGCTGCGAGCGCTTCAGGATGTTCATGGAGAGGTACTGTCACCAAACTGATCATAGTGTGTGTCTTCTCGAGTAGTGTGTTTAGCATTTAAATCGGGTATCCTAGTTGCCACAAAAACAGCTCCACATTAACTGTGAAACATAGTAAAACAGTAGTTCTCAACAGACTACATTAAATATGGTTGCTGACCATAATGTCTTTGCGCATGAATTCAGTGACAGTCAAAAGTCATAAAATTGTCTCGTCATTGTGTAAAAAAAACAACAAAAAAAAGCCAAAACTGAAAATTGTCATCATTTACTCACACTCATGTCATTCCAAACTTAAATGGCTTTCTTCTGTGAAGCACAAAATATTTTTTAAAGAATGTTTTTTTAATTAATCACAAACTTTCAAACTTCTTTTAAGCTGAAGTGAAGCTTTTCCAGTTTTATTTGATTCATGATGACAGGATTCTTAAAAAAAAATATATATATTTTTAGACCAAACATTTGAACCTGTCAACCGGAGACATTGTTTTTGCTCAATTTTGTACGATAACAGAGTTGTGGGCTTACTTTTTTGTTGGAGGACTTGCAATCCTAATTAGAAACATGTTGAAACACAGGCAATAATATAGATGTTCCTTCTGATCAGCGATTGCCATTAACTTTCCCATTTGCCTTATAGATTGATTTTCACAGGCATTATTTTATGTCAAGTTCTTAAATTATGTTTTTAAAAACAATTCAGTCAGAATAACATAGGCTGTTACCAATTATATGAAGTATCAGCAAAATCCATGTGCACTGCAAAGGTGACACTGTATCTGAAGTTCCATTTAAGAGTATTGAAAAAAACTGTTTAATGCTGCTCAGGTGACGACATGAATGCGTTTACACTGCAATAACGATTACATACATTAGATTTAGGTGTTCTTCAATATTTCTTTACAGTCCAACATAGTAATTTAAAGTCAGTTTTGTTAATTTGGTGTTTGATGCTAGTTTGTCCTGCTTTTCTTATAAAAATGCCCTTTGTGCAGCCTATTTTGGCCATTCTTCTACCTGCTGTGGAGCGACTTCTCGAGCAATGTGCTTCAGACTCCTGCACCTTCCTGCCAGATGAAGCCCACCTCCTACAGCTCCTGCTCAGCAAGTTCAGTGAGGCTTCTGCACCTCTTCTGGTCAAAGACCCTCGATGCCTGGAGGTCTTTATTAGGGCATTGGGCACCTCAGCCAAGCCGTACCCTTCTATGCCTGGTTTCCAGATTATTGCCCTGGAGCAGGTTGGTGGACGTTTAGAAAAAGCATTTTTAAATTGGAAATTTTGGTCCGTTAAGACTCCTTATATTAGTTTTGTTATCACATACTCTATAAATAATGAATCTGTAAAATGTTATCATAGAATTGTGACTGTAATGTTGAGGTAAAATGTCAAAATTGTTGCACCATATTGGACATAGATCTATGATGATGCATGATGCGTGTTTGTCATTTGATTGCATGTTTCCTCAGATCACCAAGCCATTCTTCACTGCTCTTGGAGATGAAAAGATTCAACAGAAAATTCTTTCTGTTTTATTTGACTTGCTGGTGGGGAACAAAAACCCTGCCTGCGCCCAAGCTATCAACAGTGTCTTTAAAGCGGTATTGGAAATATACATTTTCTCATAATTTTAAAGGATATTATTTAGAAGTAACAGTTTTTTTTTTGTTTGTTTTTTTGCTTATTTCGGAAATAACGGTTACATATGTTTTGCTGTGTCCTTGTTTCTAGATTGCAGTGGATGCGGAGCTTGTGGCCAATGAGCTGATGCCTGTAGATAAACAAAAAGTTACTGTAACAGTTCAACAAGCACGCAGGAGTAAAATGCAAACTAGGTGAGTAGCTGTCTTTTAGTTAATCAACTCCTAATTCCAGTTCTGGAAGATTTGAAGATCTAAAATGCAAACTTAATTTCTCAGAAAAACACAAGAATCCTCCCGGGCAGTGCCCGAGGAGAATGTTGTCTCTTGGCCAAGAGTTACCCTGATTTTAGAACTTCTCCAACACAAGAAAAAGCTAAGGAGAGCCCAGTGTCTTGTGCCCGCTCTGTTTAATCTGCTGTCAAGGTATTTTAAGTTTGCATCTACTGCTATGATTTGACACATCATAATTTTTTCAACTTGAGTTTCCCATATCAAATTCTTTTCTGACTTCTGTGGCTGAATGCTCTGATGCAGTAGAATCCAGATGAATACATCAGATCTCACTGATTGATTGAATATGCTCTGAAATGTCACAAAAAAATATAATGGATTGACAGTGCCATTTGTTATTTGGGTGCTGTAGATGTCTGGAGCCCGCCGCAGCTGAACAGGAGAATCTGGAGTACACAAAACAGCTCATCCTCAGCTGCCTGCTGAACGTGTGTCAGAAACTGTCTCCCGATGGAGGGCCTATAAGCAAAGGTACTAGTAATCTGGCATGAAATGGCTAAAAATAATAATTAGGTCAAATGCTATCCAGGTTTTATTGTCACTTTGCTGGTTAAAAACATGTTTTTTTTTTTAGTTACTTTTTTAAATCAGGAAACGTTGTTAGGAAATATTGCATTTGTGTGTGTGTGTGTAGATGTGCTGGAGGAGGATAAATTAAATGTGGAGCTGGTAGTGCAGTGTGTCAGGATGTCAGACACGCCTCAGACTCACCATCATGCTCTCCTTTTGCTCGGTGCTTTGGCGGGTATCTTTCCTGTAAGTACAGTCATGAAACACTCACTCGCATACATATTCAAACACATTGGGAAACGTCTTTCTCTCTGATTTTAGGAGAAGGTTCTTCACAACATCATGCCCATCTTCACATTCATGGGCTCTAACATCATGCGACTGGATGACACTTACAGCTTCCAGGTCATCAACAAGACTGTTCAGGCAGTCATCCCTGCTCTTATAAAGGTGCGTAAAAAATATGTTGCTCTGTATACAGTGAGATATATTTGAAGCATTTGAATGTCTGATTTCCATGAGAGCTTTAAAGACTTGAACATGATTTGATATCAGCACTATTGCAAATGTGATTGATTTTATGTTTGAATGAATTGGCTGAAGGACTCACTCATTCTGACACTGATTTGCTGTTACGTACTGGCAGTGCCTTTTTGTTTTTTTCCAATTGTCCATTTATCATTATCGAAAAAAAGAATGATACTTCTTTGTATAGGGCTTGTAAGTAGAGGTGTGCTATTACTGTTATAAGCAATAGGACTTCTTTAGATTATTTTGCCTGGTGGATGATCAAATGGGTGACTTCTACTAAAGGAGAGATCCAAGTCATATTCAAAGCTATAATGGCAGCCATATCACCCTGGAGCCCAAGACTGGTTTCCCACTGAAGTTAAGCAAGGATGAGCCTGGTCTGTACCTGGATGGGAGACCTCCTGGGAAAACTAGGTTGCTGCTGGAAGAGGTGCTAGCGAGGCCAGCAGGGGGCGCTCACCCTGTGGTCTGTTTGGGTCCTAGCGCCTCAGTGTAGTGATGGGGACACTATACTGTCAACAAGCATCGTCTTTCGGATGAGACGTTACCCATTGGCCTCTGACCATCATGGCCTCCAAACAATCCCCATATCTGCTGATTGGCTTCATCACTCCGTCTCCTCTCCACCAGTAAGCTGGTGTGTGGTGGGCGTTCTGACACACTATGGCTGCCGTCGCATCATCCAACGTGGATGCTGCACACTGGTGGTGGATGAGGAGATACCCCTTTATAAAATATAAGGAATTATTATTATTATTAAAGACTAGAAAATCATAAACACCTTAAGGTGGGCTCTTGTGACCTGGGCCATTAAGCAGTGCCTTGGCAACCCCCAGATTATGCAAGAATTTGCATCAGAAGACCTTTGCAACTACTTGACAATGCCCTTGTAACTAAATACAACCACCTGTCATAGTGGTGGGGAGTTTTACACAATTTTATACTCTTGTTTTCTTCATAAAATGTGAACGTTTTATTTTGCTGTTATTTAACAGAAAAAAGTAGCCCGTTATTTTCAATTCTTGTTTCTCCGCAGGCCAATGAGGGTGGAAGTGCCCAGTCTGAGGGGAATATGGAGACTGTGGTCTCACATATCGTGCATGTGTTTGTTGATGCCCTGCCTCATGTGCCCGAGCACAGACGCTTACCCATCCTCAGCCAGCTGATGAACACGCTGGGGCCGTCTCGCTTCCTCTGGGTCCTGATGCTGCTCCTGTTCAAGCAGCATGTCACACAAACATCTGTCAGTGCAACTGGGGCTGAAAAGGTAAAGAAAGTTTCATGTGTGTTTTTCTTAACATTTCCAACTGTATTGATATTTTAGGGGGTTTTTTTGCCAGAGAATAAGACATTTCATAAAAAAGCTATGGTACACTGGAAATTAATTTGTGTTTAGGGTTTGTAGAGACAGTTGTGTTATTTGTTGTGTAGGAGGCTGTTGTG